>NC_133429.1:37470502-37588002 GCF_011762505.2 Arvicanthis niloticus | reverse complement strand
CTTGCCAAGAGTGAGCGTAAGAAAACATGTCCCATTTTAGGAGTCTGAGAGAGAAGATGGAATCCAGCAAACAAGATGTAGGATCTGATGGGGTAGGGGGATTCCTACCAGAACTTTTACTTACAGAGAGGAGAACCAGCTCCTTCCAACACTTAAGTGAAAGGGATGAGAGAAAGGAAGAGAGCCATTCACGGGAAGACTATAAACTGCAAAAAAGCAAATAAAATGTTGCATGTGTAATACTTTTGAAATTACCCAGGGCAGCTAAAAGAGTCTTGGGCACAGAAGCAAATGGCCAATCTTCTTAGGGTACTGGAACTCATTACAGAGTCTATAATGGGTGCCTGAAATGCATCACCTCTGCGTACCTTCAGTCCTTTACTCACTCGATGTTAAACTCTTTCCCCTAACTTTGTGGGAGGGGAGAACACAAAGAATGGTAGAGTATCAGGCCTGCAGCCTTTAAGTTAGAGAGCTCACAGGAAGGCTTGAGGATGGACATTGCACAGGCAAACGAGACCAAAGAGCATGGTGCTCTGTCAGGGAGTTTAAGCATCATCCAGCAAGCAGAGAGAAGCTGGTGGAGGATTTAAGGATGGAGATTGTCCTCACTCATGTGGTCTCTCCCCAGGAAACAATAGGCTCTGGAAACTGTAATGAAATAAGATTATGAAATGACTGCTGGAGGTTGTATGTCTAAATAATAATACATAAATAATATATGAAGTTCTCATCATATTTATTAATGGACAATTTTGCAGATGTTAAGATGGCTTTAGGAATCATATCAGATGCAACTCCACTTAGAAGAAATAGATGCTCCCAGGCCGTGGCTTTCCCTTGATTGAGTGTCTCCCTGCTGGCTGGCGTTCAGGACTTGACTTGAATTTTCCATAATCACTATACAGTGCCATTGAGTGGAGACATTGCAGAAAGAGCTCTTTGACCTTTGTTTTCGATTTCTGAGATAAAGTCTCATCTTGTAGCCCAGGCTGCCCTGGAAACAATGATCTTCCATTCTCAGCTGAGTGTTGATATTGCAATCATGCACTTGGCCATGTTTTTCAGGTATCTTCCACAGATCCCTCTGTGATTTGGGCTATATTCATAATTTGCATATGTAGGCCCATTCAGAATGCTAAGAAATTTATTTCCATTACCTTTCTCATTTAGTCTACAAATGGTGATTTTTTTTTCCAGAAGCTATGTTGACTGACAGTACAAAGATAATAGCAATGTTGATGAAGAATAGCATCATCCTCATGACTGACAACACTCACACGGCACTGACTGGTACTGGATGGCATTATGAATGGCTTTCACATCGACATTTATTTAGTTCACAGTCTGAAAACTGAACAGGCATAGAGAGTGATGGCTGGTGGCCTCAGGGCGAATCTGGGTTTAAGGATAATAAAGATGTTCTAAAATCGGAATTGGAGACAGTTGCACAAATCTGTAAATATACTAAGAGCAATGACTAATGGGTAGAGCTTGTGGTTTGTGACTTTTTATTTTTTAAAAAAACCTAAAAACCCAGGAAATAGAGTATAGCCCCATGCTGCAGATAAGTAACCCAAAACACAGAAAACTCACCTGTTCTGTCTAAGGTAAAATAATAATGATAATAAAATAATAATAATGATAATAATAATAATAATAATAATAATAATAATAATAACTTGGCAAATGACAGAATAAGGATTCAAATTTAGCCTTATATTAAATAATATATTTTCCTAAGCTGAAAAAAACTGAGAAATCTTGGGATTTTACATGTCAGGCTTAATACTTTTTCTTGTATCTAAATTATGCAGAGCCACTAAGCACACATTTAGAGAAAAGGAAAAATAAATACATTTCAAGGAGAGCAGATCTGAATGTCTGCCCACATGGCCTCATGTTTGGGGCCTGACCTTCCTCCTAACGATGCTGGGATAACGAGGAGATGGTTTTATAAACTAAACCATGTTAGAAAAGAAAGGAACAGAGACGGTTTGCTCACTGCACATGAACACGATACATACATTGGCGCCTCTCTCTCTCTCTCTCTCTCTCTCTCTCTCTCTCTCTCTCTGTGTGTGTGTGTGTGTGTGTGTGTGTGTGTGTGTGTGTGTGTGCGCAGAGGCATAGATGCACTGGAAAGTCCTCTCCAGGATGACCTGCACACTCTTCATTGTGTACTCAGCAGGTACAGAATACCCAGGTGACAAAGAGACAATGATGAATGAATGACTCAGCTGGTTAAAGAGTAGCTTCAGCTAAATACCAACGCCCTAGGCTCTGGAGTGTGTCAGGTCTAGGCCATCCCGGAAGGAGAACGAGCAATGACCTGTCAGAGTCAATGAAGCCACACCTCCAAGCTAACACAGGTCAGCATGTTCTCACACTCCTTGCTAAAGACACAGACTATGGCTATCCCCCCAAAAAAATTGTTACTGGTTACAAAGAAGACTAGGTAAGGGACTGTGTGGGTGAGCTCAAATTCCTCAATACCCTGGGGATTAATTTTTAATATGGAGATAAGGGAAAGCACAGCTTTAAATGGTACAGGTTCAGTCACCAGCTAGAAAACACTTAAACCCCAATGCATTGCCATAAAGACCTGTTAGGCAAATGAAGAGAAGCCCCTGTAAATTCTACTGAACAGTATTTATGCACCCACCAGGCACAACACTGACCATGGATAAATAAGATACGGCCTTTGGCACTGAAGGGGCCACAGTGTAAATGTTGCATTTAGAGTGTCTGTGTTCACTTACTTGAACATTCTTTCATTTGCTGACGAATATGAATGTGCTATTTGTTTCCTACCTGGGACCCTTTTCTATGAAGAGTTAAAATGTAAAAATTTTTTAAATATACAAATATACATTCTTATGAAACTCAAAAAAAATCAATATAAATTCCAAAGAAAATATATTTTAAATGAAGTGACAAATCTGAAAATGTTTGTATTTTAATGTTTGAGTGTTTTAAAAGATGTACATTCCTCTCTCTGTCTCTGTCTCTGTCTCTGTCTCTGTCTCTCTCTCTCTCCCTCTTCTTTCTACTCTCACGCTGGCATGAGTTTCCCTTACTGAATCAAATTCCTCCATCCAACAACAGTCTGACACATTTTTCTTTTACTTTATTTATTACATGCATCAGGAGAAGGAGAAGCACATAGGTAAGGTGTTTATGTAACCATGCAATGGTCTCTCAAAACCAGAGTGCTTTAACTGTGAATAAAGTCATACTGGGCCAACAGAGGTAAACTGGGCTCCTTCTGGGAAACCTAGGCATTGCCGTCACCTCTTACAGATTTCGCTGTGGGTACAAAGAAACAATTGGACATTGTTAAAGAGTGTTAACCGGTGACCAGAGTTTGAGGGACCCTAGCGCAGAACTTGGTTACAGCTGAGCTTAAGCAGAGAGAATCTGATTAGCCTCGAGTGGTCACTAGAAAAGTAAAAACAAGCCAGGCTCGGGAAATGGCAATAAAGAGATGAAATGCTCATAACAGATGAGACAGTAAAGAGGGGCACAGTTGTAAGACCCAGTCCAGATGGTTAGAAACATTTTACACAGTCTACTTGTTAGGGAAAAGGCAGGCACAGCGGAGCATCTAGCCAAGTCCGGAACCAAAAAGAACTCAAGTTCTAAAGCAAAAGCTATTTGCCCTTTATCCAGTTTTTATACTTCTGGTTCATTGAAGAGCTAGGATCATACATGTGTCTCCCATTCATGAAAGAACTGGAGCTTTCCACGCTCTTACCAGTTACCCTGGAAGGCAAAGCTAAGCCAAGAGGTTTTCGTCACTGGTGGGGCAAAAGAAAAGCCAACAGTTGCTTCAGGCACCACTTGGTGGCGCCAGCATCCTGATGGCCCTCTCCTCTTAACCCTGGGAATGCATAGGGCCAGCCTCAAGTCCTGTCCTTGTCTACCACGGTCTTCTCGTTGTCCTTTGTCCCATTCTTAAAAAGCCCCGAAACCTAGACTTAAGATAACAAATGATTATTTCAAAAATCCTTGCAAACATGTACT
Organism: Arvicanthis niloticus; assembly: GCF_011762505.2. NCBI lineage: Eukaryota > Metazoa > Chordata > Mammalia > Rodentia > Muridae > Arvicanthis > Arvicanthis niloticus. The sequence continues at coordinate 37,583,976 of NC_133429.1, read as the reverse complement.
CATGTCCAATTTCGCCCTATGGGCGTGTCCCTGTTTGACTCGGCCTTTTTTGTTTGAACCAGAAGAAAACACTTTTGACACAGTGTGTGTCCACCCTTATCTTTTAGGAAAGATAATGGCAGGTGGTAGACTGCAAGTGACAGTAAATAAACAAATACACGAAGGTTCCTTTTGCCTTTTATTTATTAAATGAGCTCGTTTGTTCATACCTTCATCTTATCTCGATCAACAACTCCAGGTAGCAATCCTTCTAAGTCGGCTGCCTTCTCTCCACTTGCCTCTTTAGACAGAATTGTATCATTCCATGTAGACATGCCTTAACTTCTTCAACACTAGTTCTCAATAAAGAAAAAAAAAAAAAACTCTTACTTAAAAAAGAAAGAAAAAAAAAGAAAGAAAGAAACCACTTACTTGGGTTCATTTTGTCACACAAATGAATTATTTATTACTTATTAAATTATTTATTTCTACAGAAATACGACAATATATTTACAGGTTGGTGTTCCTATGGTGAGATTCGACGGAGTGAAATACTGATAGGAACTGTGAATACACACCACACCACACACACACACACACACACACACACACACACACTACGGGAGTGCTCATTCCCAATCCAGGAATTGCTTCAGAGCGCTGTTATGTCAGATAAAACTAGAAAAAAAAATTACCAAAATGTATTATGTGATTTGTGGAACCCAAGGGACTGTTTTGTAGAGTTGGTTCTCGTGACTCCTTCCACCTTTATATGTCAGCTACCAGGGATCAAACTCAAGTAGCAACATATATACTTTTGGTTCTTTATAAATACATACATACATACATACATACATACATACATAAAAATAAAAAATCTTGCCAACTTAACTTCCAAAACTCTGTTCCCAACTTTTCCCACTAATGTATGAGACACCCTTTGGTCTGTGTCTTCATTAGCAGAGTATGGCTTTATATTTTTTTTCCATCTGCCAGCAGCAGACATTAGAGAACCATTGTCAATAATATTTCACTCTTCATTTTCCTCAAGACTTGTGATTTCTGAGCAGGTTTTTCAAGTCTTTGAGCTCTTTTGGCTTGAGTGTTCCCCCCCCCCCCCCCACAGCTTCCCCTGGCCCCCAAATCCCAAGGAATTGTGAAGAGGATCGCTCTTTTCAGATAAAGCTAGAAAAACATGACCAAAATGTATGTAGACAGTGGAAGTTTTCATGCTCCCTAGCTCCTACCTCTGCGACTTAACATCATCTAAAACAGTAGCACGCCAGAAAGTAACCTTTCATGTTGCCATTCAAAAGTATCTGCTCGGAAGGTATGCTTCAGTTGCCCTTTGCCCAGGAAGTTTTCTCTCTTACTGGTTTACTTCCATTTCAACAATGTGCTTTCCTGTATACATTGAAGTGGATTTAGGCTTTAAATAGAACCAGCCCCATAAACTTGAGTGCCATTCAAAATCCTTAATTTGAGAGAGAGAGAGAGAGAGAGAGAGAGAGAGAGGACAAAAATCAGTAGGGAAAAGATTGTATTTTTAAGCTTCTAAGAAGATTTTGTAAACAATGGAGCCCAGAGAACAAAAAAAAAAAGTCATAAAATGACTTGACAGTGTCCTTTTAAGTGAACATATGGGAGTTTTATGTACGCATATGTGTTAACATATGTCCCACATATGTACAGCCAGCTGCTAGCCAACCAGATTGTCCAATGTGTATGTTTACTGTAAAACAAGCCGAAAGTGTTTGGTCTCTTTGTTAGGGAAGCAGCTCATAATTTCAAGTATACAAATGTCAGTTGTTTCTCATTTCTTTTTCTCCCGGGGCCAAATGAGCTGTTGCTGCTCAGTTTGGCAGGATCTTAAGTGAAGCTGACTCCCGGCCAGCCTCGGAAACCCCTTCCTGAAAGTTTGGGAAATCTTTATAAGAGTAAGGAGCTGTTTTAGATGGCTCCCTAGCCGTTGGAAGTTTTCTTAGAGCCCCGGCCAGTTCCTCCCCAGCGAGTATTACACAGGTTCTCACTCACTCACACGGTTTGGATGGGAATGGATGGAGCTGGGGTGTGAAGTTAGGTTATCAAACCTTCTCATACTTTGGTTAAAACCCTTTCAAAATCTTTTGCTAGAGAAAGAGAGACAGAGTGAGAGAGAGAGAGAGAGAGAGACAGAGAGAGAGAGACAGAGACAGAGACAGAGACAGAGAGACAGAGAAAGAAAGAGAGAGAGAGAAAGAGAGAGAAAGAAAGAGAGAGAGAAAGAGAGAGAGAGAGAAAGTCTGAGGGCAAGGCAGAGATTTGACTTGTGACTATAACTGTAACATGAGCCATTTGGAATTCCGCTCTTTTTATTTTACGTTTTATGACATTTTATGACAGCGTCCTGTAGTTTGAAATGATGAGGTGAAGCTCGGGTGAGTTTCCATTGAAGATGGATTGACTGTCCATCTGCTTTCCTAATCACGGTATTGTTACCACCGCTCGTTACTACTCTTTCTGAAGAGAGGATGGGGAAAGGGACAGAAGGAGCCAGAGTGACAGGAGCCTGCATTTGGCCTCTGCTTATTCTCTTCAAAACTGTTATTTTTACAAACACAGGTGGTCGTTCACATGGTTTCTTAAATCGGTATCTGGGACATTCAGACTTATGCAATTGGCAACAGATGAAGTCATTTTTTTCCCTTCCATCTTGGTGTGTGCCTTTCAGAGACCAAAGGCTTGGAATGCTGTAAATTGGGGTGGAGGTCCCTGACTGTGGGACCCGTGTCACCAGCTCCTCGTTGCCCCTGCATATCTCTGTGCTGTCTAAGAGGAAGTACGAATGTTTGTTTCCTCAGTTTCCGATGAAAGTGGCACAAATAATCAATCATGTTTTCAAATGTCCGGTAGCAAAGATATAATAAATACTAAATAAATAAACTTCTCTGTAGGCCCTTGTTTAAAAAAAAAAAAAAAAGAGAGGCAGGGTGAGAACCAGAAATATCTCTTGATTGAGAAAATATCAATAGAGAAAATTCATTTAGGCTTCAGGGAGACAGCTCGGTAAAGTATTTACTGCACAAGACTAAAATCACCTAGGACCCACTTATAAAACACACTGTGGTAGGTTAGACTCCCAGAGCTGGGGAGGCAGAGACACGGGGGATTCCTAGCATTCACCGGCCACACAGTCTTAGCTAGATCAGTGAGCTCGAAACCCAGTGAGAAACCCTGTCTCGAAATAAAGTTGAGAGCAGTTGCACAAAGCCACCAACTTTGACCTCTGGCCTCCACATATATGTGCAATTGCAGGAACTCATACATGTACATATATCATGGATACACCACCACCTCACAAACACTAAAGAGAAAATAAGTCTTATCTTTTGATATCATTAGCAGACAGGGCTGATAATTATGCATTTAGAGATGTATAAATGTATCTATCAAGGCATAATTATTTACTACCTATTTCATGTCCAGAAGAGCATGGAATAGGATGATGTGTTCCTGAGTACATTTCTTATTTATTTTTAATATTTATCTTTAAATTTTTTTTTTCAATCTAGTCATTATCCCCCTCCCGGTCAGCTCTCTGACAGTTACTCATCCCATTCCTTCTTCACCCTGTCTCCAAGAGGACGTCCCCACCCCCATCCTAACCCACTCCACCCCCACCTAGTAACAGAAGCCAGATCCCCAGAGTACCACCACAAGATCCTCCTAGGAATTCAGTTTCCTGTCGTTTGATTGTGTCTCATTGCTTTCTGAGGTGAACGTCTGAGGTGAATGTCCTTAAGGACAAAGTCACAGAGCCTGTGTTACAGGTTGATGCAGCCCTAGAGGAACAACTAAGTCTCTCTCATCCACCTTGCAGCTTGCCCACACAGGCTCTTTCTGTAACGAAGCATGTCTCGTTCCCTTCTCTCCTCACGCCATGCCGACCTTCCTGAAGCCTTTCCCTATTTCCTTAGAACTGAAAAATGAAATTGATGCCCATGTGTTGGGGGGGGGCGCAAAAATGATCCACCCGTGACAATCTTGAAGAGGGAGAGAACAGCTGTTTGCATCTGGCTGTCGGGTAAGAGAGATGAACAGCTGCTGGTTGCTGTGGCAGACGGGAGAGAGTGAGCAGCTGCTGCTAATTCGGATCCCGGTAGGCATCGGAGAGCATTGGAAATCCAGAAGCAGCTCTGGGAGCTCCACCTAACTGTTCTGGTGCATCCTGCTCTTCATTAGCTTCTGCTTGCCTTGCATTACAGACAGACCTATAATGGCTGCAGAAGAATCCCAGCCGGAATACTCACCCTCATACTTCCCCACCCTTTGTAGAAGCAAACCAACATGAGTAACCTGGGAAGAAGGGTACACCTCTTCTCCCAGTACATCCTTACCCACTTTTGCATGAAGAAAGGAATTGATTTGACCAGGAAGGAAATGAATAGGGGTGATGGAGGGTCACTACGCTGTCTGTTACTGTTTGTGTAGAGTTGAGGCATCATGGGCTTTCCCCCCATCCAGTTTGGCACATCTGTTGGTGTCATTTCTGTCCAGCACATGGTTGGGTGGTCCTCTTGGTAAGGTTTTGCAGGTAGAGCTTCTGATGTTACTAGGGACAAGTGGTCCTTCCCAGGGAAGAGCACACCAATTGGTTTTCCAGTGACAAATAGTCAGCCCTGAAAATATACATACAGGTGACAGAATATAGACTGAACAGGTTACACTCAGGAATGTATTTATATATACAAATATATATGTGCACTGCAGTAACAATTAAAAGAGAGGCTATGAATGTGAAAGAGAGTAGGGAGAGGTTTGGAATTAAAAAATGGAAAAGAAAAAATGTTTTAACTAAATTAGAGTCTAAAAAAATAAACAATAAAGAGTCAACCAGAAAGCTATCAGAAGGCAAAAGAAAAAGTCTATCTCACCAAAGAATGTGGCTGTTGTAACACTAAGTCAACATTTTAAAATTCTAATAAGCCATCATAAACTGTGAAGATTTAAGAATAATTTAAACTTTCAATGGTTTACACAAATCTTTTTTTTAACATGCTTTAGTCAGGATTCACTAGAAAACAGAACCATTAGAATATCAATAAGGGTATTTAACAGATTGGCTTACATGATAGGGACTGGATGGTCCAACAATAGCTTTCTGTACACTGGAGAAGCCTAGGTGAAAAGCCATGGCACTTCCAATCTGATGCTGAAAACCTAGAAGATTCCAGAAGAGTCTCTGGTCTTCTGTTATGCTTGAAAGCCAAGAAGCTGTACTGTGTTGTCATCAAAGGAGAGATAGACACAAGCACCAGCCAGAAGTGAAGGCAAGTGACCAAGCAGCATGCATTGCCCTCCCATCTCCTCATTTCTGGGCTGCCTGATGGATGATGCCACCCATGCTGGGGGAGGGTCATCTCCCCTTAGTCAATCCTTTCTGGAAATGAACTTTCAGGACCACCCATCTATCTCATAATTTAGTCTAGACTCACATTTACAATCAAGAGTGAAGCCAGCTTGGGCTACACTAGATTCTCCCTCAAAAACAAAGGTATCTTTTTGGTTAGGAATGTAGTTCAGTTGATAGACACTAGCTGGTATGAGTTCCTAACCACATAAACCAGCTATGGTGGCACACACCTGCTATCCTAACCCACAGAAGGTACAAGTAGTAGGATCAGAAGTTCACAGTCATTCTCAAATATATAGAGTTTGAGGCCATCTTAGAATACATGTATGTGATGGTTTGTATATGCTTGGACTAGGGAGTGGCACTATCAGGAGGTATGGCCTTGTTGGAGTAGGTGTGTCATTGTGGGTGTGGGCTATAAGACCTTCATCCTAGCTGCCTGGAAGCCAGTATTCTGTTAGAAACTTTCAGATGAAGATATAGAACTTTCAGCAACTCCTGCAGCATGCCTGCCTGGATACTGCCATGTTCCTGCCTTGGTGATAATTGACTGACTCTCTGAACCTGTAAGGTAGCCCCAATTAAATGTTGTCCTTATAAGAGTCGCCTTGGTCATGGTGTCTGTTCACAGCAGTAAACCCTGACTAAGACATGGTGTAAGTTATCCTATTAATGTTTGTATAGATACACATCTATTTCCTTAAATTTTCTTTCCTATTTTTAATGAAGAGAAGAAGAAAATGTCTTTGTATAATCTATCCACTAACAAATGGGGTTTGTGTTTGTGCTTCTTACAGGATGTTCAACAATTTTAAGATAAACACGAGTGTCTCATTACAGTCACTTCCTGTACTCATTCAGCACAGAGGGAGATGTGTCTCAGTGCTAAGTTACAAAATTCCAATTCTTTGGTCTCTGAAAGACACAGTATAAAAAAAATTCAATATTATTTATTGCAGAACTCTATGCAACTAAATGCCTCAGAATAAAAGGATAAGTAAGCAATATATGTCAAGCCACCTGTGTTTTTTGAGAATCAAAATTTTGAGCATACTTGTGATATGATATCCATGAAGAGAAGTTTTCAGGAATAATTTGTGCCTGAGAACTTGAATGCAAAATATAGCCCCATATTAACACTAAAGTTAAAATATAGGAAAGACTATGTTAGGAAAAGAATTTTTAATGGAAGCAGTCAAACTAGGAGGGAGGAAATGTCTAATTTCATTTCCTTCATTAGATTTTTTTCTTTATAGTGATAAAATATACAATGAAGGGTATTAATAGACCAGTTATTATGAAAACATTAATGATATAGTAATAACAATAACAATGATAAGATAATAATAAATAAGCTGAAATCTCCATGAAGACATGATTCCTGAGCTCTTTTCTTCTATGACATTTTATTCCCAATGTTTATCACAGTACTCAGACACTAAAGAGAAAACACTATTAATTAATTAAAGAAGTAAATGAAATGGGTGGCTAGTCTACAGTTTTCATATGCTATTGTCAAGGGAAAATGAGAACACTTCTACCAATAGGTAGAAGTGACTAGGAGAGGACCTGCTCCATTCAAACACGGAATGAGAAGCGCCCTGAAGAGATACACTCATGGTGCTTTGAGTTGACTGTGTCATGTTGAGATGTGGCCTGGCCAGAAGAGTGAACTCCCAAATTTCTAAGTTGGAAGTGACATAAGAGAAATAAGCAGTTTCTCAATGTGATTCCTGTCTATGACTTAAGTTAGAAGAGGGAGCTAGCTGGTTGAGGTGCTGAAGGACTGATGTCACACGTTCCTGACCCTTAAAGTTGCCAACTATGATGGCCAAAGTTGAAGTTCTCCTGTCCCTGTGCTTTGTACTGCAAGTGAGTAACATCCCTCAAAGCAAATTCTGAACAGTGTCCATTTTCACGGCTCCTCTTTGGTGTTGGCTTTATTCTCTGGTTCAGAACGGGCAGGAATTGAGCTTCAAGCCAAGTGCTAAGCACAGGAGAAGCTGTCCACCCTCAGTTTGGCACCTCTGTTTCTGCAATGGTGGATTCTGGAGCCTAACGTTCATTGCATCAAACTCTAACATGAATAAGCTTTAACTTCTAATCTATTTCCTGGGGCAGTTAGAATAGACTGACCATTCCCCCGTGCACACAGTTACCTTTCTACAAAGTCTGTTTCCCAGAGATTTTGAAATCTGCCCAAGACCTGGTTGTATAAAGCGTGAGTGTTCCGTGTCAACATAAGACACTCTGGCACTCTGAGTGTGGAGTAACTCAAGACCCTGACAAACTTGTCTGTTATCCAAAATGTGTTTGCAGATATTTCCCCGTTGCCTATAAAATAACATTAAAGGAAATATCTTGCTCCATAAATACAACTGTGGAGTGTTTAAGTGACTTACACTTCATTATCATCATCACCAAAACTGTAAAGTGCTGTTTCTCTCCGAGGCCAGGATCTTAATGTACTCAAGTGTATCCAGTAGATAGTTGAAGAACACGCTGAGAGATCGCAGCCCAGCCACCAGGCTTTTAGCAACCTTCACTACACAGACCATGAGGCCATTATATCCAAACATGCCCTGTACCGTAAATATACTAGTTAAGTTCATTCTCTGCATTGACGTAACTGAGCTACGCAATACCCAAAATATTCCATCAAATCTTGTTTTGGGTATTTCAGCGACTGCATTTTGAGAATGAAAGAAACAAGTGAATAGGCCAAAGGAGCAAAGTGACTTTTACAAGGATTGGCTTCAGTGAATCAGTTGTAGGTCCAAGTAGAACAAAGAAGCTGGCCATCCAAACAGGGGTTGGGGGAGATGGCCTCTGAACTACCACACTGGCTTTTTCCCTACCTCGGACTCAAACAAAAGCATTGAGTTTTCCTGGCATCTCAAGCCTGCTGACCTTTGAGATGAGCATCAAGTCTCCCTCTCCCTATTCTTTATCTCTTGCTTCAATATAACTAATGTCTTGAATATTCTGGATTTGCCTCTTGCAGATATGTACTTGTATCCTCTTTACTTTTGTAAGCCAGTACCCTAGGATTTACACACACACACACACACACACACACACACACACACACACAAGCACATGAGAGAGAAAGTATTGGTTCTATTTCTCTGAAAAATCTTCAATAATAAACACAATTGTATTCAGTAAGGTCCTTAAGTAAATGCTTTCATGGTTACTTTCTTTAGCAGTAAGGGAAAAGTAGAATCCAGATTCTCTGAGGGGTGAGAATAAGAATGTATGGTGGGGACAAAAAAAATGAATATAATATGGATATAGGTGTTTGGAGGAAATGGAATGGCTTCCCTTACATAGCTCTAAGATTTTCCAGTATTGAAGAAAAAGAATAAATTTTAGTGAAAAATTGTCTAAATTAGGTGTTCTTGCTTTATGTATTGTCATATGTATTAATCAATGTATTATGCCAAAGTTATCTTGGAGCCTCATGTCCTCACCTGACTACAGGTAACAATAATGTCCATCAAAAGAATTGCAAGGGTCTGGGGGAGTGACTCAGCAACTAGGATCACTTGCTGCCCTTATAGAGGACCAGATTTGATTCCCAGCACCTACAAAGTGGCTCACCACCATCCATATCTCTAGTTCTAGGTCATCCAATGCCTTCTTTTGACCTTTTTGGATGCCAGGCATGCACATGGTATGGATACATGCATTCAGACAAAATACTATACATATAAAATAAATAAATCTAAAAAAAATAAGAATTGTAGGAATAAAAGATATAGCATTTGGTAATTTCTGAAACACCATAAACTCTTTGATAAGTATAGTTTGGTTTTGTTTTGAGTAGTAATCCAGCTGTATCCGCCTTAATACCCCTTAATCCTCCCCATTTGTAGATATCTACGAGTATTTGATGAGCACAGGGATGAGTAAAGGTTATGAAGCTCCAGGCACTGCCCTTTCTCCTCAGCACAGAATCCATGACAACTCGTCAGCACCAGCCCTTCTGATAGCATCCCACAGAGTCCTGAGTTTCCTTAAGATGCTTTGACTTTGCACACTTGATTTCTAGATGTTCAAATATATACAAATCTAGTTCCCGGCAGAAAAATCAGGATTAGAAAGATAAAGCTGGTGGATGTTGGCATCTAACTGAAATAACGAGAAGGTTCTGCGTAGACAGAGAGGCCCACAGGGCTCAAATCGGAATCCTAGGAGGAATTAATGTTGAAGACCACTCCCCAAAGGAGCACTCAGAGAACAAAAGAAGCAAACTTGGTGCCACAGAAGTTAAGTGATTCTTGAAATTCATAAGCTCCCTATGTATCGTTAAAATGTAAGGCCCCCATGAAGGGAGGACCTCACCCAAGCCTCAGGAATTCGCGGCCACCCATTAACTCACAAGACACCGAACTTGATGCAATCAGCAAGAGGTATATTTCGATCAACATGTTGAGGTCAAGACCCATGACCCCCACAGGAGCAGTGGGGTCTGACCCCGGGGCTTTGGAGGCAGAGAAAATTTAAAGGCCAAAACCACAACCCATGGGGGAAACCACAACCCAGGGGGAGTGAAGGAGGGTTATTGGAGAGCACCTGTGGAAAGTTCCAGACCATTATTCAGTTTGTGACAGGGTCCATGGAACAGTCATGGGGAACATTTTATATAGACTATTCTCAAAGAGCCTATTTGTAACCAACCATCTATCTTGTGGTCAGCCAAGTTCCTGAAACACAGAGCTCACGACCAAGCTGACCTGCACTCCTGGTTCTGCCCAGCCTGCTAGGAGATTTTGAAAAATTTTAACCCTTTCAAAAACATCCTGAGAGGTGTTAGAATTATGCCAAATGCACGTGTCATTAAACTTCTTCCTAATTATAATGACTACCACTGTAAATTTTGTAGAACTAACAAGGATCCAATGGTATTTGACATGACACTCAAGATGGCTCCTTACCCTTAAATTCTGAACCTCCTTCCAGTAATTTGAATAGGATAAAGGGCATCAATTCGTTCTTCCAAGTGCCTATCTAAATCTTCTGGTATATTCAGCACATTAGTAACATTTTTTGCTAAATGATTAACAAAAGTAGCTGTCTTTGGGGCTGCTTGGCAAGAATCTGACATGGGCCAAGGACAAGAAAGTAGGCTTCAGACAGGAATCTGACATTAGGCTAGAACAAAGAAGTAATTTCAGACAGGAATCTAAATATTAGGCTAGAACAAGGAAGCTAAGACAGGGAAGTAGGCTCAGATACTTTGGTCATCCTAATAAGCCCTTAGAAACAGTGATCACATGCGTTGGGTTTAATGCCTTGCTTTTTCTTTGACTATTTGTGTTTATTGTATTGCTTTTTCCTCGACTATTTGCAGCTATTATACTACTAGACCCTCAGCCTAGAACTGCATGTAATCAAAATGGCATTAAAGCATAAAAGAGGGGGGGGAATGGGATAGGGGGTTCTAGGGAGAGAAAATGGGGAAAGGGGAAGACATCTGTATTGTAAATAAATAAAATATTCAATAAAAATATTTGATATATATGTATGATATACATAATATATATGATGAAAATGTCCCCAGAAGGGAATGATTGTTATCCTAACTAAATGTTTCTGAGAAGCAGATTCAAACAAAGTTGGCCTAAGTAGAGCTGGCAGTCCAAAAGTGTCCCTGCAGAGGTCCCCTGTGTCTGGCTTTCCACCTCCAGTTTCTTTTTGTCCACCTTCCCTTGGGAACTTAGTTATTTGCAGCACCTTCCTGATTCTGTCTTTACCTCTGGAAGCCATGGTTCATTTCCCCCGACATCCTGGAATCGTGATTGCACTGAGGCCATCCCTGCAACACATTACCTGGCAGCCTTCCACAGATCAGAGCACCACTGCTCAGTTTCTTGTTTTTGTACTTACATAGACCTTTGCACCATCCGATCCACTGCATGCTTTATGTATTCAGGATTTGTGTTTGTCTTACTGTCGTATCATTCTCGCTGTAGGCTTGCTCTACATAGAATAGAACTCACAAATTGGACAGATGGCTCAGAACTGACATGGTATTTGTACCACAAGCTCGAGATTAAACCAAGTGCACCATCATCTAAAGCAATGTCAAGCTGCAAGTGTGTACAATAAACAGTAAGGCTTTGAGTAGGAGCGTCAGTCTCCCACCCCACCCATCCATGAAGTCTACCTTTCAGTTTCTGTATTTGGCTGTTTCCCAGTCCCCCACTGTATTTTATTTCAAAACCACAAAAACGATAACAAATGTCACAGATGCCTCTGTTGCTGTGTTACTGTCAAAAGTGTGATGGCTGTTTACACTTCTGTTTAGCGAGCATGGCATGAGCTGCTGATTTCTCACTGAGAAGATCAGTCTAGTGTATCATGCCCAGTTACAGCTGGGGGTTTCCCACCCAGGGATTTAAAGACCCAGAAATTTTCCATTTTAGTACTCTGTTCCTCTGTTGATTGTCTGGAGTCAGGGGAAAAAGAATAGACACAAGCAGATGTCTCATCACCTTGACCGCACATACAACTTCTGCTCATGTGCCACACTGCAGAATTGTAAAATGGCGCGACTGAACACAAGGCATCATGGGAAACATAGACACCGTCTGAGCTTCCGTTCCTCTTTCATGATTCGAATCTATAGAAGTAAACACAGAGAAGTAAAAAGGAAAAGTGGTAGACGCTCATTTACTTTCTGTCTTCATAGATATCCCCTCTTGGCTCATTTGATATCAATAGGGTCCGGCCACACTGTGGTCATTTATTCCCTTGGCTTGTTTTCAGAGATGATCCATGTTGCAGCCTGTTTTGGATATTTGTTTCTTACAGTGAGCCAACACGCCATATCTTATCCACATGCTCGTTCCTCCTCGTTTAGACCATCTCTGATATTTTTTTACGAATGGCATTAGTAGACGCCCTTCCGAACAGAGTGACGTCACCTCTTTCCAGTCCCACCAGCTCCTGTGAGGATCTAATCCCTTCGCATCATTGTCAACATTCCTTTTATCCGTCTTTTTCGTTATACTCAAAGCTACATTTTGAAAGCTAAATGCTGCTGACTAGCTCGAGACTTGGAATTACAGTGCAGTTACCCCAGTCCAAAACTAGATAGGGAGAACTGGATCTTAAGAAAACTTAAGCGGAGGCTGGATGGATGTTTGGGCTCTTTCCAGTCTACTTGACTGGCGGTGTGGAGGCCCCAGCACCTGGGGCCGCAGAGCTGCACGCTCCTGCTTCTGCTCCATGGGGAAGCCATGTTCCAAATTCAACTGCTCGTTCTTTCCATCAGACCATCCAACAAATCATTGAATAAAAAGAGCTGTGAGCCTTCTCTTTTGGCCCAACCATTTCATTTTGACCTTGTGCACATCCTGAACCAAGAATCTTTTGATTCATGCATTAAGGAACGGAAAGAAACTTTTTATATCAGAATTATACTTACATGAATAATGATAGGATCATATTTTTGAAATATGCAATTTTAATGTTGCTTTAGTTCTAATTTCTGTTGAGCCATTTTTATTTTAATTCCTGGATACATTTTATGTTCCAAAAGATTAATATATTTCCAATTTTTTTCATTTTTAATTTTAATATACTGAAATTCTTTTCACTGGAATCAATTATTTTCCACATGAGGTTTAAATGAATATATTATTTAATATGGGGATACTTTTGTTGTTATTCATATCAAATTTTAATAATTATAGTTTTTGAAATTGTAACTTTTCTTTTATAGTTATTATTTGTACTGAATCCAATTGTCATGGGTCAAATTATTTATACTAAACTTAGCAAAAAATATTGGAATCTTCTGTCAACTCTTTTGGGCAGTAATAAATTTTTACATTTGCCAATTTAGCTGTTGGCAGTTTTATTTGGTGTGGGTTATATCCGTCAAGTCTGATTTTCCCCTATTAGGTATTTGCATGTAAAACTGTAAGCATCAAAATACAGAAATTCAGTCACATTTTCATTCTCTATAAATTTTTCCCGTGTGCTTTAATTATTGCCATTTTATTTTGTGCTGGTCACTACTGACAATAATATTTAGTATGAAGTGGTTACAGGAATGAATAGGTCTTATTCTGATATCTTAGCTCATTCATAAGAAAATTGTAAGCAGAGTCCTTCAGCTCCACCAAAGTGATTCTGAGATACGATATTCTGGGATTTCTGCGTATTGGTAACTATTCTCTTCGACATTTCTACTTTATCCCACTTTATAAATACAGATCGTAAAGCGCAACATCAGCAGAGTGAATAGAAAACTGGAACCAGACTATCAGTGAGGTTAAGACATCATAGATGTTGAAATAAACTAGTGTTGGAGTGGCTCGTGAGGCCCTAGCGCCTAGCTGAGGAGCTATCTGCAGTTGACCACTGGTGGAAATGAAGACTCATTTTCCTATGGGAGGTATAGCCAAGGGTAGGTCTCTCCTGCTTCAGTGGATAACCCCATGCCCATGCACACATGGACAGAGCTAATCGCACTTAGTGGAGAATTAAAAAAAAAAAAAAAAGGGAGAAAACAGAAGATGAGAAAAGAACATGTTTGTATGTGCCTGGGGAACGTTAGAGGACAGCAAATAGGGATGGCTGTGATCAAATCTTAAAAATCAATAACAGCTATTATAAACTAAGACCAATGTCCAAACTGGTAAATCTATTCTAATTCTCTACCTGACTGTTTATTGGGATCTGCAGGGAACTTACTTTTAGCAAGATTTTCTAACTTTACTCTTCACTGAACTAGCAAATTCTTGCTCCACGAGTCAGGGGCTGGACAGTCCGCATCTGTAATTTTGAAAACATCCTCCCCTAATTCTCATGTCTGTTCTTTGATGCTTGAGCACCTTTCTGGGCTGAGTCATGCCAGGGAGAAGGGCCAGGAAGATGACAGACCGACAAATAATCTGGATGAGGTGGTGTAGATCTCACGCTACCACCCACAGTGGGGGACACTAGAATTCTCTTTTCTATCACTCAACGTATCTTCTAGTTTTAAAACATCATCTGCTGTGGAGATGAAGATAAGTTCAGTTCGTCCAAGATTTTTCTTCCTTTTCTCACAGGATGAGTGGCAGACATGTAGTTTTAGTTGTAGTGGTTTTTATTTTTATTTTTATTTTTTTCCCCATGAGACTCGGGAGGAGACTGCACAGGAGCAAGCGGGATTCGAACCCTCGGGGGTAGTGGATTTTAAAATCTAGAGAATTGTGATGTCCCCTGTAGAGAGACAGGTGGCTTTTGTTGTTGTTGTTGTTGTTTGTTTTTTGAGACAGGGTTTCTCTGTGTAGCCCTGGCTGTCCTGGAACTCACTCTGTAGACCAGGCTGGCCTTGAACTCAGAAATCCGCCTGCCTCTGCCTCCCAAGTGCTGGGGCTAAAGGCGTGTGCCACCACTGCCCGGCCGACAGGTGGCTTTCTATCCAAAGTTTAATTTGGATGCTGACACTAGTAATGAGCACCAACACCAGACTAAAATAACCGTTATCTACAGCATCAAGGTAATTGGGGAGCACAGGACAGGTCTCTCAAGGAAATCAGAAATGAAGAGACCAGGAAGGGGTGTGGTCTTATTTTATTGAGGTTTCAGGTGAGGTTGATGATTAGAATACAGGGTATAGAGTTGAGGTATGGCTTGGGCGGAAAACAAAAGCAGGCTTTCTTGTCAGCTTGACCACAAGTATAATAGAAAGGGAAGAGGAGAAGCTGAGAATAAAGGCTGTGGGTTGTTGAGTATCAAAATATTATGTCAGTCTCGTCGTTTGTCTCCACAGAAGTCCTCTGAGGCAGCAAGCATCTTGTCTGCTCCTTTGCACTTAATAATAGTTACTACTAATACATTTGTGGATTGATTACCAAGTCACGAGAATTGATGTACTTTGCATGTATATCATATCCAGTCTTGACTACAATTTTATAAGGCAGATACTAGTGTTATCATACTTTATAGACAGGGAAACTAGCTGCCCCAGATAGGAAGAGTCAGAGTCAGGATTGAGTCAAATATCACTGTGTCAGAGTCAGGGTCCTGCCCTCTGCATTAGATCCATCTTTCCAGGACTTCTAACCGTCCTTTGTCCTACTATTGCCTGGAGTAACTGACCTGCTTCCATGCATTTCAGGTTCTATAGCTACTTCTGGGGCTTACAGGGCAATTTAGAGAGATTTCCTAATGATACCATTCACAAAAATGTGAGCAGAGTCCGGCAAACCTAACAAGGAGTAAAGTGATATGCCATCACCACCCATAGAAACTTAGAAAGTGGGTTGTGTGGAACATGGCCTTTACTTAAGGAGCAGTGAGAGAGCCTAGGCCTAAATCCTGATCTTACTGCCCTCCTGATCTCCGGCTTCATTGCCAATGCCCTCTGCTTGCCAAACCCAATAGGAGGGCGGAGGGCAAGTCATTCTTGATGCATTCCATATGCAGCAGACCTCTAGGAGTCTACACAGCATGAAAAATGGGAAATAGAACCTAGAGGGAAATAAAAAATGTCAATAGTGGACGTATCAACACTTCTGTCCCTCTTCTCCATGCTTTCATTGTTACAGCCTGGACAAACACACATTCACATGCATACATACACACAGTGGCCAGGAACTTGATAGAGTGAAACTAGTGAATGTCTCTGTTTCTCTGTCTCTTCCTCTCTCTCTCTCTCTCTCTCTCTCTCTCTCTCTCTCTCTCTCTCTCTCTCTCACACACACACACACACACACACACACACACACACTCACACACATACACACACACATGAACATACACACCACACCACACACACGTACACTTTTCCCCTTCTTTCTCTCCTTTAACTGCAAATATTAACAGGGATATTAATAGAATTCTACATTTTCCGCAGGGTTTTAATGTATCTCACAAGGAGTCACCGTCACCTGTTGAAATTTATAGATTATGAAATAGAAACGTAGTCTAAAAATGCTGTTAAGAGGTATGGCCCTTGGAAGATAATTGAGATTAGATAATGTCATCACCATGTGGTCCTTATGATCAAATGCAGGTAGCTTTATGAGGAGGAAGAGAAACTAGAAAAGACCCACAGGAGGGACTCTTACTCTGTACCATATCAGGACTCTTCCGACATGAAGATCACTACCAAATGCAAGACCTTGGAGCTGAGAAGTATAAATTAAATAGGCCTCTTTTAACTTCCAACATACCTAGGAATCTTTATTATAGTAATTAAAGGTGTACTGACAGAGTCTCCTTCATGCATTGTCCTAAGTACAAAAAAGGGGGCAGGTCTATTGGGTTGGTGTTTATCACTTCAGCAATACTATACTGAAGATTTTGATATTCATCCTCACATTAGTGTGTCAAGATTACAGGGTATTGTTCCTCATTCAAGCATTTGCGGTTTTGTTCCTATATAACAGGAAGACAGAATGATAAAGGAAAAATAGAGAGGGAAATGGATCATATGATAGAAAAGGCTTTGCCCCAAATATGTAACTATTGATTATGTTACACTGTGTTACATGACCATCTAGACAAGAAGACTTTGCACCCAGAAAGTACCTTCTTTTTTTTTAATCTTAATTTGCATTTAATGATTTTTTTATTATGAATCAGTGCTTCTTTTTTTTATTTTATATTTTATTTACATTTAAGATGCCATCCCCTTTCCACATTTCCCCTCCCTAGAACACCCCTGTCCCATGCCCCCCTTTCCTTTTTGCTTTTATATGATTTTTTAAAAATGTTAATCAAAGGATTTATAAGTTTGGTAATGCTCAATCAGAAGCGTAACCCAATACCCAACCTAGATATAAAAACTACCTTTGACTGGTGGAGACATGTGAACATCTGCCTCCATGCCCCCTCTCTCTTTCTCTCTCTCATCACCTAGCTTCTCCTCTTCATCTTCTCCTCTCCTTGTTCCATCTCTTCCTCTCAGTACTCCTTCCCACTTAGCTCCTCCTACATATCACTCTTCCTGTTAAAGTAGAACTTTTCTCTCAAAATACAATTAGAGCATACTTATTCCTAATTGTACCAGTGAGGTACAAGATAGTCCTAATACCCAGTCCATCATTCTGTTGACTAACCAGAACCTCTGTCATCTCTTCTAATTAAAACACTTACTTTTGATCCTGGCTTTTTGGCTTTAGAATGAATGTCAGCTGAAAACCATCTACTCAGATCTTTTCTCTCAAAGTAAATAGCCAGGATTGGTTATGAGACTATAGGTCTTCAACCCCATCAGAAATCCAGAATGACTGAGTTAACTGAAGTTATGGGAAGCACTAAGCATAGCTTCTAAAACTTAGCCAATTTATAGAGACTGCTGAACACCTGAAAAGCCCCTATACTACCGAACATTGGCAGAAAGTACCTTCTTTAGTGAGAAAAATCAGAATTTCTTCAGAAGGATGGAAGACACAGCTATTGGATTGGCATTTATCATTGCCAATACATATTGATACAATACATACCCATACATATTGATCATCTTTAACCTGAAAGTTAAAAACCCAACATGCTTCAAGCTGGAAACATTACAGCGTTACAACATGATATGTAGAAACCACACACCAATTTCATGTGACAAGTCATAGGCGAACTAACTTTGTATTTATTTCAGGATATATGTATGAGGTACAGATGAAACACAAATCTATTAATATTTAGACTTTGGTCCCATCCCCAAGATATCATGTATGTGCAGAGACCTCAAAATTTGAAAAAAAATTAAATAGAAAAATTTTATGGCCCATAAGATTTCAGATATAAAATATTCAATCTGTAATAGAATGAATATTATGTCTTCATAATACTCATTCAGCATTATGTCTTTATAAATTAAATTCAGAGAAGAGCTTAATAGGGTTCCTGGTCTATAAAATATAGTTACTGAGTTGAGACAAAATTACTCCTCTGGTCTATGTTTTTCCACATGTCCCATTTTCTCACTCACAAAAAGACGCAAATGGAATGTGTCTCTTAGGTCAATGTTTAAGTCACTGGTCATGTGCATCTGGGTAGCTTCTTCTCTTATTTACTGTATAATACTAGTTCTATTGATGGCTTTCTACTCTGCCCTAGGGTGTAAGGAAGCAACAAGATAGTACTCATACCCTTAGTGCATCTAAGACATCTCAAAGCTGGACTGTCAAGCCCAGGGCTGTATGATGCAGGAATATTAACTTTGTTGTGTACAATATTGCTTTTAGGGAACTCTTTTTTTTTTTTTTTTTTTTTTTTTTTTTTTTTTTTTTTTTGTATATGCTTTATTCTCCACAGTACATCTTCTATTCCAAATATGATCTTCCAGGACATTAGCTGCCTTAAATAAAACTGTGCCTGGCTTTCTTCATGGTGTTTCTCCAAGGCTCAGAGTCAGCCTCATGTCTTTCCTTGACATTACCCATTTCCCCAAGACTCTATTCTACCAAAGGCAGGCTCTGTCCCTCCTACCAACATAGAATTCAGATGGGAAGAAAACAGGATTGTTCTTGTGATTGGCATCATTGTTTAGCAACAGAGATATCATTAGAAGAGGAGATGAATAATTAGAAGCTAAAACAATAATTTAAGACATAAACAGGTGAAGGAGAACAGGATATGTGAAGCCTTAGGGGATGACGTTCTTAGCATCTCTCTTCTATGTCAATGGGAAGACTTCTCATTTAGCCAGATTTAGGCTTTTCTGTTTCTCTAGCTTCTTGAAGTGGGATATTAGGAATGTATACCTTTAAAGTCTTTAAAGTCTTTAAAGAATGCATACCTTTCTTCTTGGTGAATTCTGATTTTACAATTTTAATCATTTGCCCAATGCATAATTATGAAAAAGCCTTTAAATACATGCTTTTCATTGTGGTGACAGGGACATGTATGGACATGAAGATAATCAGAATGCCAAAACAATGACACTTCCAAGACCCTGCTTCTTACTTTGCCAGGAAACAAATCCAAGGTCTATCTTTTGTCTATAGGAAAGGGAGTTTTGAACTCAGGAGAAAGCAATGTCAATGACTTTATGGCTACATCATTGGATGGAAATATATACTGACATCACCTTGACTTTTATACTTTAGTACAGTGGTTCTCAGCCTGTGGGTTGTGAATCTTATGGGGGTTGAATGACCCTTTCACAGGGCTCACCTAAGACCATTGGAAGATGCAGATATTTACATTTATAAAAATATTTATAAAAGTAGCAGAATTACAGTTATGAAACAGCAACAAAAAATAATTTTATGGTTGGAGCTCACCACAACATGAGGAAACTCTATTAAGGGATCACAGCATGAAGAAGGTTGAGAACCATTGCCTTTATATCAAACTGATATAGTAAATATATACCAAGCATCTCAGGTCTTTGTGTATGGCTTTCTCAAAGTCCTGTTGTGAAAAATGACTATGACATGGATACATATTATACATCCATTATACTGGTTAGAAAAGTAAAATTTCACAGTTTAGTCTAGAAGCAGAAAAATCGCATGGCATTTTCAGCCAAGAAAAAGTGGGAATGGCAGAGTCAAAAAGGGAAATGGAATCTCAAGTCAGCACCTCAGCTAACTTTGCTGTTGCCAGTGCACACAAAGAAGACAGTTCTTGCAATGTGGTAAAGTGGGGTGCTACTTCAAGTCCTGGAACCCCATCCCACCCCTATGAGGTATGCTTGTCTTAATCTTTCACATAAGCATAGAAGAAAAAGCCTGTGTTAACTGAGGCATCTAAGCCTGGGGCCTTTAGCTAGGCATTTTGTAAGTAATAGAAGGTTCTATTATGTCTGCCCCCAAGAGTTCAGGAATTAGAAAAATCAATCTCTACTGACTTCAGATGATTCTATTAGGTGGCATCCCAGGAGGAAACCTTTCCAGACCACATTTAGGAGTTAACACCCAATTTACAAAGTAGATCTCTTGCTGCAGATGCATTAGGCTTGAATCACTGTGTGGAAAGTATGTTGACTAATGAGAGAAACACGTGACAATCCCACCACTGGAATGTTTTAGTTATGATAGAAAGGTCACTGGCCTTATGGCTAGAGTATTATAGCCCTGGTCCCAACTGATGGAACAACCTAGGGACATTGCTTGAAAAATGTCTTTCTGTAGGCAAACAAATAGTTTATTCAGGGGATTTATTCGGTCATATGACATTCATTTATCCCTTATCTTTTTGTATTCTGTATTTTAATTTAGGAAGGGAAAAAATTCCTGTGTTCCTTTACTTGGTAATAATATGTATTTATTTATAGATGGACCATGGGTATACTCATGTTCTTGAATATTTCTAACAGCTTAACATGAAAAGCTATTAATTTAGCCAATAGTTATATTTTCTGAAGCAAAGTAGCTTCAAAGTTCTCATCAAACTCTTATCATTTAGAAAAGTCTTCCATCCAGTGTTCTGATTTCTAAGGCCATTTGTCACCTCCAGTATAAAAAAAAAATTCAACAATTGTGCAATCCTCACTCCTACTGAGATGGAATATTCTGGAAGCCATTGAAGCCTTCCTGAAACTGAGGAAGGATTCTCTCTCTCTCTCAATGGTAAACAGGAAGAATTAAGAGCTACTTCCATATGCAAGAGAGGAACTGGGTGGCAAGGGACAAAAACTTTCAAAAGTCACAGTGGAAAGTTCTCAGGTCTTAGGTCAGTGAGGATCGCTCATGTATGATGGCAGCTCAGCTCATATCTATACAGAAGACTCGATTGCCTCCACTCAAAGAAATTTCCAACAAAGTGACAATATCAGTGAGACAGTCTCTGAAGCAAAAGAGAGTTTTGCCAAGGTCTTTGGATTTGGAGGAAATCTGACAGAATGAGAATAAACTTTCTTTTCATTACCTTGTCTTTGGACACAAGAAAATCCAGGTTTGCTGAGTATTCTCCAGGGCTCAGATACAATAAGCTGAACCCAATGGCTTGATTCTCCTCCTTTGCTGCATATCCAGATAAATGCAAAAGCAATTAGGACTTAGCAGTGCTCCTTGACTCCTTGGAGACCCAGTGTAATGAGGCATGATTTTGACAGAGGAAATCCAATGTACTTGGATGCTTGCTTATTTTGATGGGAGTGGGGGTTGGGGGAAATGCTGGCACATTGAAAACCCCAGCCCAGAAGTATTCAGCATTGGGATGGAAATCAAGTAGGTAAAGCCTGGGTTCTTCTTAGTCAGTTCCAGCAGAGTACAACACTCCCAAGACATTTCTGTCCTTTCTTTCTGCTCCCCATGCTGGCTAGAGGTGCATGAAGGGATAAAACCAATGGAATGGATCATGTCAAAAAGGATTTTCCCAATGCTTTAAAACCCTGGGAAGTATTTCATTCTTGCTCAGTCTGGGGTGTAAATTAGTCCATTTTTTTTCTCTCTGAATCACACAGCTGGTTTCTGACCTAAATGTTCATCTGTGCTCTGTGTTCTTCCACTACATTTAGAGGTGAAATTATTGGAAAGATTTCTATAAAGCAGAGGCACTGAAGGGAAATCACATTACTTTTCTTCTGTTTATGATTGAAAAACAAAAAAGCCAACAGAAGAATTGTTTTTGCCACAGATTCAAAGTGGATTGTAACATTTGTGAATCTTGGCAAACGTAGGTTGTTGAAATAATTCCTCGTTCCAAATCTGAGGCAGATGTAGGGTGACATGCTGAAGGTGTTACTTGCCTAGACCTAAGAGTCTCATAAAACGTAATGCCCACACATTCTTCAATTTAAGTCTTATTTGAGGGTTATTGGAACTTGTTTTTCAATGTGCAGAGACTTACAAAATTGTCTTTATTCAAGACATTTGTTTAATTGCTTTGGACTTCGTGATGGATGCACCTCGTATGAGGCCTGGCAAAGTTTTGTGTTAGCACTGTAGTTCTGAAAGAACACAGAGACTCCCATCAAACGGGGCCCATTGGAGCCTGGACATTGACGTTCATGATTTTAATTACCCTTGAAAAGGCATTCAGTTAGGCAAGACTTCTCTGCAGCAGTTAATTCTTTTCAAAATATTTTTTTTCTCTCCACTTGCTTGTCAGAGACTCCATTTTTCTAGGGGTGGTACTCAGAACATTATCAGCTCTTTAGAGAGTATAAATTATACCACTTCTATCAATTTCAGTATTTGAAGAAGTAAGCAGAAACACAGGTGATGGTTTTTCTGCTCACTCACTTCTGTCTGTCTTTGTTTTTTTTACCCCTAGGGATTCTATTTAAAGAAACTCAACTTAGCAAGTCTCAAGTAAGTTACTAGCACTAAGCCATATCTTACATATGCATATTTTGGGGTAAATGTAAGCTTATTTTATTGCTTTACATTAACAAGAAAAGTTGTTGAAGATATAAGAGAAAGCAGAAAATTAATTGTGGTGGTTTGAATATGCTTGGCCCAGGGAGTGGCACTATTAGGAGGTGTGGCCTGGTTGGTGTGGGTGTGGCCTTGTTGGAGTGGGTGTGGCCCTGTTGAAGCAGTGTGTCACTGTGGGTGTGGACTTTAAGACCCTAGTTCTAGCTGCCTAGAAGCCAGTCTTCTCCTGTTTGCCTTCAGAGCAAGATGTTGAACTCTTAGCTCCTCTGGCACCATACCTGCCTGGATGCTGCCATGTTCCCACCTTGATGATAGTGGACTGAACCTCTGAACCTGTAAACCAGGAACAATTAAATGTTCTCCTTACAAGAGTTGCCTTGGTCGTGGTGTCTGTTCACAACAGTTAAAACCCTAATTAATGCATAAGTTAAGGATTCTTAAAATATATTCTAATTTGCCCTTTCCCATGGAAAAGCCTTCTACTCATGCTAAAGCAAGAAACTATAATTAAGCTGTGTGGGCCACACAAAAAAAGAAGATGTGAAAGTAAGAGGGGCTTGATTAAGAAAGGGAGCCAGTGGTAGAAGGAGGAGGATGGCACTAGAGAGGACTAAAATTCAGTATACACATGTCTGAAACTGTAGGACAAAAAAATAGTGGGGAAAATAGTATTAAAAGTACTTACTACCTGGGAGGTTTAGGTCTTCGATTAAAATTGTTACAAAGGTGCATTTTATTTACTTTTTAAAAAATCCTCTCCTCATTTTTAATTTCATTTTTTCTCTGTTGTGGGCATGCTTGCATAAACTTGTATTAACCCATTCATATAATGATTCTCTTGAGTGCCACCAATAAGAATTTATTGAAAATCTCCCCATGTATCTAACATTGTCCTTGAGCTAGGAGCTTGCTTTCTTTGCTCTTTAGACTGTCTTTAAAACATTGCTGTTACCCATAAATTTGTTGAAAATGAATAGCTTCATACCAAGGAACTTGACATTGTCCCTTTAACATAACCCTGGAGGAAACGGTTAATGTGTTACAATTTAAGCCACAACAGTGAAAAAGCAGGTCCTTAAACCTTAGGCTAGACAAATTAACTTTGGGAGTGTCTTGTTGTGGATTTGCACAAAGAAACTTCCATCTAGTGAATTTAAAAGAAAAAAATGCCAGGCCTAGCCTTTGTCTTTAAGAATTTTTTTTCATATTTTTATTAGTTATTTTATTCATTTACATTTCAAATGTTACCCCCCTTCCCAGTTTCCCCTCCACAACCCCCCTATGCCCTCCTGTCCTCCCCCTCCCCCTGCCTCTATAAGGGTGCTCCCACACCCACTCACCCACTCCCACCTCATTGCCCTGGCATTCCCCTACACTGGGGCATCGAGCCTTCCCAGGACCAAGGACTTCCCCTCCCATTGATGCTAGACAATGCTACATATGCAGCTGGAGCCATGGTCCCCCACCCCCACCCCCCAAGTATACTCTTTGGTTGGTGGTTTAGTCCCTAGGAGCTCTGGGGATTCTGGTTGGTTGATATCACTGTTCTTCCTACAGGGTTGCAAACCCCTTCAACTCCTTCAGTCCTTGCCCTAACTTCTCCATTGGGGTCTCTGTGCTCAGTCTGATGTTTGGCTGCATGCAATCACATCTGTATTGGTCAGGCTCTGTGGAGCTCTATACCAAGCTCCTATCAGCAAGCACTTCTTAGCATCAGCAATAGTGTCTGGATTTGGTGTCTGCCAATGGGATGGATCCCTAGGTGGGGCAGTCTCTGGATGGCCTTTCTTTCAGTCTCTGCTCCACTCTTTGTCCCTGAATTTCCTTTTTGACAGGAGGAATTCTGGATTAAATTTTTTTTTTGAGATGGGTGGGTGGCCCCATCCCTCAACTGGGGGCTGCGCCTATCTGCTGGTCTCTACAGGTTCTATCTCCCCTTTGTTGGGCATTTCAGCTAATGTCTTCCCAAGATGGCTCAGCCATTAAAGGCTAGTCTCTCAACCAAAAATATAAGCATCTTGTGATACTACCAGGAAATTAATTGTTCACAAACGGAGTCATCAGAGAGCAACTGAATACTAATCCGTGTGACTTTGACTTTAATGCGGGAGATTTTGAGAAGGGAAAGGTTAACACGGACTGAAGTGAACAGGACAAGTTCTGGTGCCAGAGGAAATGGAGATGCAGTTGACGGGCTAGCCAACTATGAACTTTGTCCCTGAGTTACATGATACACAATATACAAGCATGCATGAGTATATGAACAACCTGTGTAAAATTCAGTGAACTTCAAGTTGTTTAGGGGGAGGCTCTGATGGGTAAACATCTTCCGTCTCTGCTCTGCTGTTATCACAATGGTCAGGCTTGTGAACATCTATAATCTACTCATATGTAAAAATACCTCTCCACCCAAACCCTATACTGGAACAGACTGGAACTCACCATGCCCCCGCAACTCCCTAAGAGCCAGTATAAAAAAGATTGGGGCCCTTAAATATATTATGGATGGAAAATGAAGAGAGTTTTTTTTTTTTTCTTGTTTGTTTTTTAAATGTCTGGTGGAAAATAAGACTAGCTCAGGGCAACTGACTTTCACTGTTTTCTTCATCCGGATGACATTAAATCTTAGATTTATTTATCTATGAAAATCATCTGCTTTTGAAAACTATAAATATCACTTTGGAGGTAGAGTGGCTAACGGCTTGTGAGCATGCCTTGTTTGGCTCAGTTGTTTCCTCATAAGTGATGGCTGAGGTGACTTGTACTCAGGACTTGAAGTTTTGACCAGATTAGGGAAGGCAGGTAACCGCAGGATCACTGAAATCCTGAGTAAAACGTTTCAGTGAGACACTCAGCAACTTTACGGAGCCTCTGACGGCTAAAGCTGGATATGAGGAGAAAGCACGGGATGCAGGACAAAGCAACGACAAAACCAAGTTTTATGTGTTTCACAAAACCAAGTTTTATGTGTCTTAAAGGCCTGCTCAACTACTCCAAAAACAATGAGACCTTTTTTTGGTCTTCTCTGTATATCGGGGACCCCTCATCTCAGGATCCTGAACTCTGGAGGATATTCACATAAAAAAGTTCTGACTTCAGCACACACGTATTTAAGTTTTTCCTCCGCTTGAACCTGTTTCTCAGCAGCCTGGCCGTTCTCTCTCTAGAACCCCTTATGTTACCAAAGCATCCTTTCCACGGGACTTGTAGTTCACCACGCTATACAATCTCATACTTAAGAGACCGGCAACACTAATTGTTTGGATGCACGTACTTAAAGTTAGAAGCACCACATCTTTTAGTGGTAACAATCAGGACTCTTCACTAACAAACATCCAATCATGTCGCCGATGAGACTGGGCTTTGTCAGGATGTTTCCGTCGCTTACCAAAAGGTTACCCAAACACTGTGATTTTTTTTGGTTTAAACTCTGAAGTAGTATAACGTTGCAAAATTCCAAAAGTAAAATGAAAGCAGTTGCTTTTGTCAGAGTATTTTTATCACAGCCAGAAAATGTAATGAAGGCACCTACTCTCACTATATGAGATTCATGCCAGCTGATTTTCTAAATTCAGGACTGTGAACGTAAGACTCACGGTTTTACAAAGCTATTTTCCTACTATCTCCTCCTTCCTTCTTTCCCTCCTTCCTTCCTCTCTTCTTTCTTCTCTTCCCTTCTTTCTCCTTTTTTCCTTTCTATGATATACAGGAGATTGAACCTAGGGCCCTCAAGATGCTAAACTAGCATTCGACCACAAAGTGCCCCGCCCCCCCCAACTTTTTTCACTTTTTAAATCTTGAGACAGGTCATTCAGAAGTTCACAGACTGGCCTTGAACTCCTCTCTAGAGCACTGGTGGATGTTGAACTTTTGGTCTTCCTGCCCCAGCATCCCTAGTAGCTGAGATTTTAGGGCTGTACAGGGCCCAAGCATTCTGTCACCTTTCTTTCAAACTCAGCAAGAATCTGTTTCTCGAGGATTCAATGGATGTGAATCCGCATATATATTAGGTATGAAATACATATAAGTTTGAAGTCTGACAAGTGAATCCCAATGATTTATTTTCAGACGTAACTTCTGGTAGAACAGGTAAGCATCAAGCTGGGTGTTTAAACCACTTAGAGCATCCTAATGTGGGAGACAATGGACTATACGTGAGTCTCCTATGGTTTGCAATGTCCCAATCTGTTGTTCTTCTTCTTCTTCTTCTTCCTCTTCTTCCTCCTCCTCCTCCTCTTCTTCTTCTGAAACAAGAGATGTGAGATCCAGCTAAACAATCAGACCCCAACACACATTTATATTCATTAGTATGATGTATTTCAAAGCTATGGCTTTGTTCTTATAACCATAGAATGAGTATCAAACTCAAATATTAGAATATAATTTGGATACTATTATTAGATTATTAAAATAATACAATATTGAAGTTTGGGGAACACAAAATTAAACCATATCAGTATGCTGTTAAGAGCACATGACTACATACCCCATTCCTGCTTACACACCAGCATGGAGAGAGTGAAAAACAGAGAGAGAGAGAGAGAGAGAGACAGAGACAGAGACAGAGAGAGAGAGAGAGAGAGAGAGAGGAGAGAACTATGTCAGAGACCTATTTCAATGTGTTTGATGTTAAAAACTATTGTACCTTCTTTTAGAAGCATAGATCATGCTCTAGTTTTTAATCCCCGAGACTATGATACTTTGAAAGGGTTATTTCAAATGATCCAGTAACCAGTTAGTGAGATGGCTTTGTGAGTTAGTGCTTGCCAAGCAAGCTGAAGATTGAATTTGATCACTGGAATTCATTTGTCAATGGATGGAGAGAACCAACTTCACACAGTTATACTCTGATCTCCATTTTAGCGCCATGACATATGTGTGCCCCTGCATACGTCATACACTCACAACTATAAAAGAATTAAATAAATAAACAATATTTTTAAATTGTCTATGGAGAAACTTAGAAAGAACTGTTCTTATCTATTGTTTAGTAAACAAAAATTTTAGTGCTCATAGGCTAGTCCAAACAACACCAGTGCATAATTCTGAGAAAACATTTTTCTGGGTCTTTGTATCATTTTTATTAACTACATATTTGAAGAGTCTCAGATTCTCTTTTATGTACTTATTTTTTTCTACACCAGAAAGATCCTAACATGTATCTTAACTCTAAGGATATAAAAGGATATACATAAACTCATAAAGGCTGGGAGCCAACGTGAGAAATTGCAGTAACACTGTTCCACACCGGCTGTATTAAACCCCATTTCTGAAGCACTTCTCTATGTCAGTTCTCCGATGGTCATAAGTAATTACCTATTCTTTTAAAAGAATGTCGTCTGTATTATCAACTAAACCTTGAATATGACTTTAAGATATCAGAATTTGGTAACTGAGCCAATGTTTGATCATCAGTCTGGGGAATGCCAGCAGAGAGGCTCTTTCCTGTTGTTTGGTGACTGGAAATTTCCTCCTGAACAAAAATCACAAATCTTTATTGAACTGAAGCCAAAAAAAAAATTCAAAATTTCGAAAAATGTAGATAACAAATTTTTATTCATCTTTTGAATTAACAAAGTGCCAAGAATACTGTTACATTAAAAATCATATTTATTTATTTATTTACCTTACGTTCTGATCACAGACTCCCTTCCTCCTCTCCTCCCAGTTCTACCCTCACAAATCTCTTTCTCTCTCCATTACCCCCTCCCTTTCTTCTCAGGGAAGGGGAAGACTTCCTTAGGTACCACCCAACCCCAGGACATCAAGTCACAGAAGGACTAAGTACATCCTCTCCCACTGAGACCAGACCAAGCAGTCCAGCTAGAGGAAGGGGGTGCAATGGCAGGATATCCAGGGATACAATGGAGCAGAGATTGAGGGACCGGCCAAACAAGGACTGGCCCAACTTAAGACCCATCCCATGTGAAATAGCCAACCCATGACACTATTAATGTTTTTTTTTTTCCCTTTGCTTGCAAACAGGAGCCTAGCATAACTTTTTTCCTGAGAGGCTTCATCCAGCAGAGGATGGAAACAGATGCAGAGCCCCACAGCCAAACATCAAGCAGAGCTTGGGGAGTCTTGTGGAAAAGTGGGAGAGAGGATTGAGTGAACCAGGGGTTCAAGGATGCCACAAGAAGAGTTACATAGTCAACTAACCTCGGCCTATGGGGGCTCACAGAAACTGAACCACCAACAGAAGAGCATTCAGGGGCTGGACCCAGGACCCCTACACATTTGTAGCAGATGTGGAGCTTGAGCTTCATGTGGGTCCCCTAACATTTGTAGCAGGGGCTGGTCACTGATTCAGAATAGTTTTTAAAACTCTGCAGATGACACCTTCCTGCTTGCCTTTCTGTTTCCTGTCTCAGGAGACAGCACCCTCTGGCCATTTGGGTCAGAAACCTGAGAATCTGCCATTTGCTGTACAGCAGTGATTCTCAAACCTTCCTAACGCTGCAACCCTTTAATACAGTTTTTCATGTTGTGGTGACCCCCACCATACATTTTTTGTTGCTACTTAATACCTGTAATTTTGCTACTGTTACGAATTGTAAATATCTGATATGTAGGATGTCTGATCTGTGACCCCCCCAAAGAGATCATGGGCCACAGTGAAAACTGCTGGTCTGGAGGAATCGTTTGTTCTTTAATTGGTGACATGTCCTTCCTCTTTACCTCCAGCCATTCTCCACAGATCAACCAGAATACGTTTTCCAAAGTAAATTCTATTCTATTCTGTTCTATTGAATTCCCCTCCTGATAAGCAACTGTTAATTGGTCTCCTGAAATTCTGTAATAAAAGCGAAGTTTTTAAATATCTTTTAATTTTCTCCAGCCCTTCTTCCTTCCACCATGTTCTTTGCCTCATTTCTCCACTTCTACTTTCTCATTCAATCAAATTTTACTTATTAATAGTTTTGGTTGTGCTTAGTAGATTAATAATGAAACACTGCCAACAGACTGTCAGAATAGGAAGCCCTGAGTCCCCTTCTTCCTACAAACAACTTAGTAACAACTCTTAGTAAATTCCCTATACAAGAAATTCAGAAACCAATTGAAAGGCTCCTGCACCCTGGGAAAAAATCTGAAAACAAATGTATTAAAGCCAACAAAGAGAGTTGAGACTCAAGAAAAAGAGAAAGTACACAAAGGAAAGAGAAAGCTTGTTCAAAGAAATAATGGCTACCACATACCTTTAACCTCAGCACTCAGCAGAGAGGCCAAGGCGGGTAAATCTCTTTTGAGTTCTGGGCCAGCCTGTCTACATAGTGAGTTTTGGGCCAGCCTGCTCTAGTGAGTTCTAGGACAGCCAGAGGTACATAGTGAGACCCTGTCTCAAAAAGAAGAAAGGAAGGGAGAGTGGGGGCTGAGAAATTCCCAAAATTATGGAAGAAATTGAACATGTAGATCCAAAAAAAATAAAATAAAATAAAATAAAAAACATTATTAAGTAACTTATTTGAATCCAACAAAAGTCACAAATGTATATTATAAACAACTGTCAAAAACTAGAGAATTTTGGAAGTGGCAAGAAAAAAAAATGGTTTGTTGTTTACAAAGGATATCACACAAAACTAACAGGGGAGTTCTGTCAGAAACCATGGCCATAGAGGAGTAGGTTGGTACAATTGCAAATGGTGAAACGAAACAAAAAACAAATATTATGCTCACCAATAATACTATACCCAGAAAGAGATTCAGAAAGGCAGGATTTCCAAATAGAGGCACCAACGTTGACCTGATTCTCTGTGAAACAAAACCAAAATGGTAGGTGTGTAGTAACTTGTTGAGATGATCACCAAAGTCCAACAGCAGCAATGCTGACACTTGGGACAGAGTAACCAGTACCCTGGCAATGTGGCCAGAAGAGGGAGCATCTCCTGGTCAGAGATAAACATGAAAGACAGGGCCCGAGTAAGCATCATTAGTGTAAAATCTGTCTCCTCAAAACATACTTTCTAATTAGGTAGGCATTCTGGCAAGCCGACTCGGGCCCAAACCCCGTGAGTTCTCTGCCTAGGACACTCAGATTTTAACACTGGATGGAGGAGACATATCAGTACTTCCTTTAAAAAATCTGTGACTTGAGGATCCTGCCTCCTGAGCCCAGAGAAAGAATAGTCATATGCTGGGCAGAGAGCTGCAGATCCCACCGTCCTACTCCGACCCATCGATGAACTTGGTGTTGGCTCCATCAGCCTGCTTTTCCTCTGAGGTATCACCCCACCTGGCCCTCATAGAATCAGAACGGTCCCAGCCTTTGCCCACCCCAGTGTGGATAAAGAGCTATAGAGACAGGCTTTCCCTGTCTGCCCGGTGTCCCCCCACTAGCTCATTCCAGTGTGAAAAGCAGCTGAGAGCGACTTCAACAAGCTTTGGCAAAAAAAAAAAAAAAAAAAAAAAAAAAAAAAAAAAAAAAATCACTCTGTTAGTCATCTGGTAGACACCACAAGGAAAGGAGGAGACAAGTGAAAAGCTTAGTCATCACCCTGTCTGGAGCACACAGCCTAGGAAGACCTTTAGGTTAGGTTGTAATTAACCAACCAACCACTTCATTCAAGCATCTGGAAGTGGGGAGACTTTGTTCCTGGTTTTGTTCCAATGTCACTTGTGTTGCTGCTTTCTTCTCTGTAATTTTTTCTCCAATTTTTACTTTTCATGGTATTTTTTCCTCTGTATATTTTTTAACCTTAGTTTTTTCCCCTTTTATTTTCTGTTGTCTTAATATTTAGCTTTGAAGAAAAACGGCGCAGTGCTGAGATCGCGCCCAAGATCGTGGGCACACAGAGAGGGTATTTTGCCCCCCAACATAAATTCCCAGCCCAGCTGAGCTGTGTTTTAGCAGTCATTCCTACTCAAACTTTAACCAGCATGAGAATTCGAGTCAAGACTGCCCGAAGACACACTCTCCAGTTGTCTTCGATGCTAGCAATATCCTTGACTTAATTAGGGGCAGAAGAATCCTATTCAAACATAGTAAAGACCATATATGGTTTACCTAGGAGCAGCAACCACAACAAATGGAGAAAAACTGAAACTATGTCCTTGGAGATCAAGAGCAAAGCAGAAGAGTCGGTTCTTTCTATCCGTTTCTAACAACACAATAGACATTTTAGCCAATACCACTGGCACTAAGAAGTACCTTTAGATGCACAGACATCGGGAAGAACAAGGTCAAATTATTTCTGTTTGCAAACAATGTGGTTCTATATGTACAACATCTTACAGACTCTGCCAGGGACTACTGGGACTTATGAGGTCAGTAAAGTGGGGGGATACAACATAAGCAAACAAAAGCACAGTGGCAGTGGCTTCCTTACTCACCTATAATGAACTTGCTGAGAAAGTAATACTACTCTCAATGGTCACAATAAATAAACAAAACCCCTATAAATAATCATATTATATCAGAAAAAATCTATATTGAAATGTTCTGAAAATGGAGAAATCAATAGGCAAAAAGACTGATATTCATGGATTGAGAAAATTTATATTGTTAAGATGGCATACTATCAAAGCTGAATGACAGATTCTATTCAATTCCCTTCAAAATACCAACGGATTTCTTCACAGAACTAGAAATTTTTCTAAAATCAGAATGAGAGCACTAAACTCCTGGAAACCTAAATCCATCCTGAGGAAAATTAGCAATACGGGTAGTATAATAATACCTAATTTTAAAACATGCTGCAAAACTATCAAAACAAAACAGTATGGTATCGGTTTAAAAGTAGGACTCATAGATGAATAAAACAAAATGGAAGGCCCAAGGAAAAAATAGGTACACATCTTTACCAGAAAGATTCTTAACAAAAGGATTAAAATTACATACTGGAGAAAGTAGAGCTTTTCAATCACTGCTGCTAGTAACAAAAGATATCCATGAGTAGAAGACAGAATTTTCATTCCTGTCTCATACCCTGTATGAAAGTCAAATAAAAAAACAGTTCCAAGGCCTTAATGTAAGACCTAAACTTCTGAGCCTGATAGGAAACAATGCAGGGGCAATAGCTGAAGAACTGTCAATGGTGGTGAAGATACAGACTACAAGGATTGGAGTGGTAGCTCAGTGGTTAGAGTATCAGACGCTTTTCCAGGAGACCTGGCTTCTACTCTCAGCACCCACACAGTGGCTTATAACCATCTGTAGCTCCAGTTCCAGGGGCTCTGACACCTTTTTTCTGGCCTCTGGCAGTATTAGGCATGTATGCAGTGTAAGGCATGCATGCAGGCAAAACTCACATACAAAATAATAATTAAATTTAAAATTTTAAAGAGATAACCAATATAATAGTTAAAAAAAACCCACATTTGTCGTGTGTGTGTGTGTGTGTGTGTGTGTGTGTATCTAAAATATGTGGATAACCAAAAATTAAAAAAAAAACAACCAACAAGAGCAACAATAAAATGTAATCCAAAGAAAACTTAAGGAGATGATCTGAATATTCACTTCTCCAAAGAACTACAAAAAGCTAATATAATTAATATAATATAATATAATATAATAATAATCTGGAGAAAAATACACAGAGACATTAGGAGAGAAATGCAAAAAAAAAAAAAAAAACTGGTACATCACTCCAGTTACCTTGCTACTAACAACAAACAAAAAAATAATAAAAGTTGATGAGTATGAAAAAAATAAATTCATATACATCACTGGTAGAAATATAAAATAAGACACACACACACACACACAGTGAAAAGGCTCCTTAAATGAAAATAGCCAACATGGTGCACACCTGTAAACCCAGCACTCAGATGTTAAGAGCATAAGTATCATAAGTTTCAGGATAGCCTGTGTCCCCAGAGAAAGACTTATATAAAAAGAATTAAACTATAAATGGAATTACATCATGATCCAGGCCTGCTAGTCCTGTGCAAATATATGATGAAGATGAAGCCAACAAACAAAAAAGATGCCTACAATCCTATATTTATTATGACTCAATTTACAATAGATAAAATACAGACTCACTCTAGGTGTCCATCAGTAGATGATCGAGTGAATTGTACACTGGAAACATAAGTATTATTATAAAATATGTGTTTTCATAACACTAATAAAAAATTACAAGAATTTTAGAAAGAACAAGAGAGGAACCATGAGTAGAGAATAATATATAATTATATCACAATAAATGTAACTAAAAAATATACATAATATAAGTAAGTGTAAATTGTTGTTTCAAAACATGAAGCAAGGAGGCAGAAATTAAAGTAAGTGCAATTGAATGTGTTGCCAACCTCAAATGGGCTATACAAGAATATGCATGTCAGTCTTGTGGTAACCACACAAGAATATATTTATGTTCTTGTTACATATGTTACACAAAAGAAGAGTAAAAAGTCAAGACACATCAAATCAACAAACAACAAAACAAAAGGAAGATATCAAGAAAGAAACATATATAAAAAATACCCCTAAGAAAATAAAAAAAAAAAAAAAACACTTAAGAAAATTTCTGTAGCAAAGCCTTCCCCATCACTGCATTAAATATAAATGGATTAAAAATTCCAATTAAAAGGTGTGCAGTAGCTGAATGAAAATTTTAACTATGATAAATTTATATAAACAAAGAGTCAAAAACTCAATGAAATACTGTTATACACCTAAAATCTTACTCCTCTGGAGACTCAAACAGGAGGATTGTCATCAGGATAGTTTGAGACACATAATGAGCTCTAGGTCAAACCAGTGTTGCAAGACTCAGAAAATTTCTCAGAAAAGAAAAACCAAAACAACAAAAAGGGCTGTATGTTTAATTTAAGGGGAAAAAAATTAAAACGAGTTTTCCACTCAAAAAATAAATAAATCTACTTATACTAGACAGGATAGGCTTTAATTAAAAAATTAGACATGGAGGTCATTGTGAAATGATAAATGAGCCAGTTCACAAAAAGCTATTGTTAGAGATACACATGCAAATCACAACACCAAGGTATGTAAAGCAAGCACTGGCATAACTACAGAAAGATAAAGAAGCAATATTATAATGGCAGTAGACTTCAGGATTCCGTTAGACATGTCATCTAGATCAGTGGTTCTCAACCTTCCTAGTGCTGAGGCCCCTAAATACAGTCCCTCATGTTGTAGTGACCCCCAACATAAAATTATTTTGTTTCTACTTCATAACTGTAATTTTACTACTGTTATTAATCATAATATAAATATCTGATATTTAGATAGTCTTGTGTGGTCACTCAATCCCTCAAGGAGTCACAACCCCCAGGTTGAGAATCCATGATTTAAATAGATTATCCATATAGAAACAGAAGATTTAACAATATAGATCAAATAGGCCTAATATATTATGTAAGTGTCTAATATAAGTAGTCTATATATTCTTTTTAAGGTCACACAAATATTCCTCCAAGATAGATAGCATAGTAGGTCACAAAATTGAACAATACTGTAAACACAGTATCAGATCCTACACAGCAAAAATATTATAAGAGGGAATTTCATAATTATAAATGCCTACATTTAAATGTTAGAGTTTTAAATAAGTAATTTATCACCTCCTTAAGCTACAAAATAGAAAGACACTAAACTCAAAATTAGCAAAAACAGAAAATTCTTAAAGCCCAGAACAAAAAAAAAAAAAAAATCTAAACTCGAAATTTGTAAAAACAGAAAATTCTTAAAGCCCAGAGCAAAAATAAAGCTAAGAATAGAAAAACCACAAAACTGAGCTTGTCGTTTTAAAAAGTTAGCAAAAATTGGCAAACAACTAGAAAAAATGAGAGTGTCTAAATAAATAAAAGCAAGCAAAAGCTGTATTGCTGCTAACGCTGAGTGATAAAAATGATAAGAGACTGTTGCGAATAACTGTACACCAACAGTCGGAGGGTCTAACAGGCATGGATAAATCCCTAACAATATACAACACGCCAACACTAAGTCAGGAAAAACTAAAAAGTCAGACCTGGAACTAATATGGAAATTCAATCAGTAATTAAAAAGCTCCCAGTGATGAAAGCCTGGGACCAGGTGGTTTCACTGCCGAATCCCACAAACATTTAAAGAATTGATGCCAAGTTGTTCTCAGCCTTTTCCAAAGACTTGGAGAGGAGGGTGCACTTCCAAACCCATTTTCTAATGCCAGTGTTATGCTGACACTAAATCCAGAAAAAGAAATACCAAAGGCAACAGAAAAAATAAGCCTTTATTTCTGGTGGATAAGAATACCAAATATCTCTACAAAATACCAAGATTCCAGCAGCCCACTAAGAGGATTGTTCATCATAACCAAATGGGATTTATCAATGAAGTATGAAGACATGCCAGTATTAAAGTTACCAAGTAATGTACTATGCCACATTAACAGAATGAAGGGCAATACATTACGTAATTATCTCACTTGCTTAAGAAAAAGGTTTGATAGCACTGGAAGCCCTTTAACAATAAAAGCATTCAAGGGCAATACATTACATAATTATCTCACTTGATTAAGAAAAAGATTTGATAGCATTGGAAGCCCTTTAACAATAAAAGCGTTCAAGAGACAAGGAAAAATGAACTTACCTGAGCAAATCAAAGACTGTGTGTGAAAACTCCTTGGCCAACACCATGTCACTTAGAGCGTTTTCTTTACAATCAGGAGCAGCATAAGGAGTCTGTTCTCAGCGCTTCAACCCCAGCACTGGAAGTCCTAGCCAGAGCAATTAAGCAAGAAAGATGGGAAAAACAATCCAAACCTGAGTTGATATCCATAGCACCACATAAATAAAGCCTGGGTGGTGGCACATGCTTGTAATTCTAGCACTGGGAGACAGAGGTAGATGACCCCTGAGCTTGTCTGGATAATCAGCGATCTTCAGGTTTGGTGAGAGACCTTGTTTCAAACAATAAAATGGAGAAGTGATTGACGAAGATGGAAGACACCAAACATAGATTACTGGGCTCCACGTGCATGCATACTACTCACATACATGAATCCATATAAATAACTATTTCTCTCTCTCTCTCTCTCTCTCTCTCTCTCTCTCTCTCTCTCTCTCTCTCTCTCACACACACACACACACACACACAATCCATCCACTCAGAATAACCTATATAACCTATATAGATTCCATGGAATTCCTATCAAATCACTCAAGAGGTTTTTTTTCATAGAAATGAATAAAAACTTTAAAATCCATAAAGAACCACGAAAGACTACAAATAGGAAAATCAACCTTTGAAACAATAAGAAATGCTGTAAGCAACACATTTCATTATTTTGAAATATGCTAAAGGTCATGGTAGCTGATGGCAAGTGTGTCGGCATAAAAAACAGACACAGGAACCAGCAGAATGAAAACAGAGCCCAGAAATACACCCAAATGTCCTTGGTCAAATGATCTTCCTCAAGAGTACCAAGGCTACAGAATAGGGTAAGGATAATCTTTTCAACAAATGGTCTTGGGAGAAAACTGGTGTCTTAATCTATTTTGTGTAATTAATCTATAACATAATGCCTACGGATAGTGTGATACCTAAGATAGTGACTTATCAACAAAGGGGACTTATTTCAGCTCCTACTTCCAGAAATATAAGGTCAGAGCAATCATCTCTGCTTGGCTTATGGTAAAGGATTTATGGATGAAGTCGCAAAGATCAGACACAAAGAGAGGAAACATGAGGGGCATCCTTGCTGTATAACAGCCTATGCTGTGAAAACTAATCTAGCCCTGTAAGACAGTGACTTACTCCTGCAGGACGCACTTTCTCTAAAACACACAGGTATCCATGGGTACTCATGGAGAGAAATAAAACACAGCAAAAACAAAACAAATGAGAGGCAAAGAGTGTGGATAAAGGAGGAACTCTGCTCACTCTTGGTGGAACATAAAGGGCTCTGCCATGAAAAAACTAGTAGGTGAGGTGTTCCTCAAAATAGTGAGTAGAACCAGATTGAATGCAGAGATTTCACTCTGGGTATTTATCTGAAAGAAATCAAAATCTCAAGCACATACCAGTCTTCTTGTGTTTATGCTAAAATTTCTAACAGTACTCGGTCTGGGGAACAACTATAAAGCCCACTAATGGATGGGTCAAGTAACCATGTGTGAATACAGCAGAATCTCATTCAGCTTTGTGTATAAGATCCTATCATCTGTAAATGGGGATACTTGGACTCTTTCTTTTCCCATTTGTAGTCTTCTATTTCCCTTTCTTGTCTCGTTGCTCTAAGACCTCAAGTATTTTCTTGACTAAAAGTGGAACATAGACACTCTCGTCTTGTTTCTGATATTGGCAGTTGATGGCTTCTGACGCAATGAGAGTCCATTTTCTGTAGCAGTGTGGCCTTGGCTCCCAAATGCCCCCCTGGATGACTCCATGCCTGTGCACATATGAGCACATAAGTGTATTCGGTGGGTTAAACAAGTAAGTAAGTACTAAAGAAGAATGTGAGGTTGAGGAGATGTATTCTGGGGTCCTGAGAGGAGCAAGAAGGGATAATGAGAGATGAATGTTGTCAAGATACATTGTATACATGTATAACATTTTCAAGAGATAATTTTTTTTAGTTTACTTTTTAAGGGAGAAAATACTGAAATATGTAAACTGAAAGTCACTGTATAAAATCAAGCAAGCCAGTCATGGAAAGACGTACAATTTCATTTGTATAACGTATCTGTAGTGGTGAGATTCCCTGAATCAAAGACAGTTGCTGGGCTACACAGAGAAAAGAAACAGGGAGTTGCTAACTATGTATCAGTGAATACACCGTGTCTGTCAAAAGATGTGGAAGCTCAATGTTTTAATATACAGAACTGCTTATGCTAGAATAATTTATCGTACACTAAAAGGTTTGTTGAGTGTGTCTCATATTAAGTTTTCTTACTACGATAATTTTTAAAATAATGAACATAAATAGATTTTTATACCTAGTTTCCTAACTTAGCATACATTAGGGTTTTTTTTTTTTTTTTTTTTTTTTGATAACTTCTTGTTTGGTGTTTAATTTGGCCAGTATATTATTGAAGCTATCAGAGAAATAGCATTTGTCTTTGTTGAATCAATAGCTCCCAGTCCTGAGCTTAATAAAACAAAGCTTTCTATGGGTGCTGGCTGAGTAAATGAGTGTCCAAACACAGAAACGAGAAAGAGGATGGAGTCAAGTACGGGGCAATAGCTGATGACATACAATTAACCAGCAGCAATTTCTTCGCTAAGTAAAAAGATATATTAACAAATAAGGAAGCATCCTACAGACAAATGTATGAAACAGAAAGAAAATAGTTCACAAAGGTGATAATATGGCTCACTAATAAATAAATATACAGACACCACCTTCATCGAATACTTCTGAAAAAAATAATTCAGAGCATTTCGTTTTATTTTCTAAAATGAGACGATGCTAACCAAAAGTATAGTGAAAGGGTTAGCCTCGTGATTTCTGTAGGGAATGCAAATCAGTCTAAACACAGAAAATTCATAAAACCACACAAAGAAACATTTTCATCAACAGAAGTTATAAGCAAATTCAAATGCTCGATACATGCGACGCAATGTATTTTCTAAGAAGCTAAAGTAGTATGCAAATTTATGGCGTAGACTTATAGGCAGTAAAATATGAAATAATATAGTTTTAAGAACAGCATGATTGAATGTATGAAAAATATGAATAAGAAAAAATGCCTAAAACATTTTTGTTCTAGTAATAATCACTATTACTCAGTGAGTGTAACAAAAACAGAACTAATGCTTACATTAGTCCCTAAATATCCCATTCATTTTGTTATGTGGGCTGCTCTAACCATTATACCTCTGCTATAAAGAAATAAGAATACTTTCCATTAACCTTCGTTTTGATATTTTGATAGGTGTTTGGGGAGGAATCAGAAGAAAAAGTAGTCACGGTGACTCAAGACCATGCTATTTAAGCAGGATGACTTGTTTGTGCATTAGTATTCTTAAGAGAGTACTAATTCACATTCTTTTGGAACAGTCAGTATCATAAAAACAGCATCAAATGTGTTCCTTAAAAACCATTCCTATTATTCATGAGGAAAGAGTTTAATGGGTGGAAGTGTCTGTGTTATTACACGGTATGAAACGGGCTATTCTTTAGCATCGAGTTAATGAATGCTGCAGGTTGATAGGAAAGTCTGCTACCGACCAAATTACAAAACCATAGAAATATCTCAGGGTGCAGTTTCAGAAGGACCAACTGCGTAAAAGCAGACAC
This sequence comes from Arvicanthis niloticus, assembly GCF_011762505.2. Taxonomy (NCBI): domain Eukaryota; kingdom Metazoa; phylum Chordata; class Mammalia; order Rodentia; family Muridae; genus Arvicanthis; species Arvicanthis niloticus. The sequence goes on along the minus strand of NC_133429.1, from coordinate 37,544,143 downwards.
CAGCGTGGGATTGATGGGGAATGAGATTTAATGGGGGAAACACCTGTGAGTTAAAACGTGAGGGAGGCGGAGATGCTGAGGGCCGTGGGGCTATGATGCAGGACTAACCAATATGAAGGAAGGGGAAGGAATAAGAGGCTGTGGGGAGCTGACAAGACAATGAGATCCTTAGGAAGTTTGACGAGATTGTGAGGAGTCCTTGGCCAATGTCTTTCGCCAAGAGTCCTTCCGGTCAAGAAGTTCCATCCTCAGTAAGATTCCATGCTCCACAGAGGTGGAGTGAGCCATCCATTGGAGTGTACAAATGCATGCTGGGATTCAGAGGGCAGCAGCAGGGGCCATCAGCTCGCTCCTCCTTCTGCAACACAAGCTCCAAGAGCTTCCCATAGCTGCCACGGGCGCCAAAGTCACTGTGCTGTGTTTTCTTTTATATTTGAAAACCCTCTTAAAAGTTTGCCCCAAATACTGCCCTTTGGACGGATTTTTCCGTTGCTTTCTAAAGCTTAAGAAGTATTTGTCACTACCCTCCAACGTAGAGCATAGTTTGGGAATAATAGCTCATGAGAACATTACCAGGCAATAAGCGGTAAAGTTGTATCTCTATTATTTTGGCAGAGAAACGGAAGTATTCAAAAGCTAAAAGAACCACTAAGGTTAAAGAACAGAACAGGGTCATTGTTTCCATATCAGGTTCCTTCTCTCCATATTAATGTACATAGAAATATAATGTAAATTCCAGGAGGTTAGCATAGGTTAAATGCAAATATCCAGGACCTAAAGGTAAACCACTTTGCATATTCAAACACAAGAAATGTCAATGATAAGTGTATTTATTTCAAAATGAGACCTACAGATCCAGCTGACCTGTAAGACACTTTCCCGTAAGACACTGAGTTTTTCAAGATATATGTCACCTCCTGACCCTGCAAATTAGTGAAAAATAGTAAGGGTTTTTTTCTCCCGATAACTCTTGAAAATATATAAACATATATGCATATATATTTAAACAAAGAATAGAACCTTAACATTTACTTATGCAGTAAACACAAAGATCAATGTCTTTAAAATAACCCCAATCACTCTGCTCTGGCCCAAGTAGAAAAGTTGCTTGTTTTGTTTTATACAAGTAATAATAATGCTTTGAATATTTTATATTTTAAAGATAATTTTTGTTCCACACAACCATTATGAGACTAGCCTCATATATTTCATTAAGTCTATTTTATTTATTTAAAGATTTATTTTATTTTCACTTTTATGTGTGTAGGTGATTTGCCTGCACATACATCTGTATACCAGGCATGTGCAGTGCTCAGAGGCGCCAGAAGAGGGCATCAGATCCCCTGAAACTGGATTTACAGATGGCTGAGTTACCAAGTGAGTGCTGAAATTCTAACCTAGGTACTCTCGAGATACATACACACTACTCTTAACTGCCCTGAAGTCATTTTAAAGTGAGAACTTTAATGACCTTTGTGGAATGGCTATCATCAAGAAACAAGACTCTACAAATGCTGGTGAGAAACAATTAGAGTCCCTAAGATCAGTGTAGGGGTTTCTCAAAAAAAGTAAATAAAAATAGAACTTCCATAGGACCCTCATTCATGGGCATATTTCTAACAGATTCCATATCTTAGCACAGAGGCAGTGGCACATTCATACTTAACCCTGAATTACTCACCATAGCCAGGAAACGGAACCAGCCTCCCTGTCCATCAACAGAAGAGTGGATAACGAAAATGGGCATTTGTTGATAACAGAATCTTACGCAACTATTTGAAAACGAAACATGGGGGGAAATGCACGCATCTGGGAGATCTTATGTTAAGCAAGACAGACTCAGACTCAGAAAAGCAATTCTCTCAGAAAAAATATTCTCTCGGATGTAAATCCTAGCTTATCACTGGGGTGCATTGGGGTATGGGCTACAAAGACAGAAAAGACACCACAGGAACAGGAAAGAGGAGTTGGGGGATGGGAGGGATGTGGATGGGATTCTCGGGGTGTGAAAGCAGGAAGCCGGAACAAGTTAGAGGCAGAGCGTGGGACAGAAGCGGAAGAAGAAGAATCAACCGGAAACTAATCTGAGTTCGAGGCCAGCCTGGTCTACAGAGTTCCAGGGCAGCCAGGGCTACACAGAGAAACCCTGTCTCGAAAAAAACAAACAAAAAACAAAAAACAAACAAACAAACAAAAAAAACTAATCTTTGTCTGAAAACGCTGTAATGAGACAATACCGTGTACGATAGTTAACTATTATAATAATTATAATAATAATTAATTATTATGTTTTTAGAATATTTACGTACACAGTATTTACATTTGCCCTTCCAACTACTCCTATGTCTCCCGAAACAACCTATTTAAAATTCATCTTTTCTATATTATTATTGTCTTATACACACACATATATATAATACTCATACAAAACAATAATAATGCACACACATACATATGCAACCTGCTGAGTCCAATTGGTATTGCCCACGTGTATGATTGTTTAGGGGAGGTCGCTTAAGACTGGAAAACCTAACAGAGAGCTTGCCCCTGAAGCAAGCAGAATCTCTCCCCGGGCAGCCATTGACAGCTTGTAGTTCTTCACCGAGGGGTAGAGGTTTACAAAATATTTCTCCATCGTGTTGGCAGGTCAGCTGGCCTGGTCTTGTGCAGGTCTGTACAGTCAACTGTACTATTGAGTGTGCATTTGTATAGTGTTCAGGTCATGGTCAGAAAACACTGCCTGGCAGCAGTTGTCCCCGGCCACTTAGAGTCTTCCTTCTCCCCTTCCATGGTGTTTCCTGAGCCTTGGCTGTAAGAGTTGTGTCATAGATGTCCCAACTGGGGCTGAGAGCTCCACAGTCACTTACTTTTCTCCATGTTGATCAGTTGTAGATATCTCTATGAGTGTCCACCAGCTGCAAAAGGAAGCTTTTTGGATGGAGGAAAGAGCTAAATTTATTCATAGGTATAAGGATAAGTATTTAAAAGGCAGTTGGAAACCATATTAGTTAAGCAAAATGGTTATAGTGGCTCTCCTCTGTCTATGATCACTCCAGTGATGGACTCTTGGATAGCTTTATAGTGTTAGACATGAGTTTCCTTCTACCAAGTGGACCTGAAGTCCAATTAGACAGCCATTGGTTGCTCCCAAGACAGAAGTGCCACTATTGCACGTTTGAGGGCATCTGGCTAGGCTGCTTGATGTTATGGTTACCAAGCTTTACAGGTGGGTAGGGCAACGGATTCCTTTTCTTCCTTGGTAGCTTGCATAGCACCCTCAGGCACTATGAGAGCTAGTTCTCAGGAAGTCTTCCAGGTTAGTAACAACCTTATTTCTCCAAGTGACCAAAGTGTGTGGTGCCTTCATCAATGAGATATTTTCTTCAAATTAGGACAGGCAACCAAAGGTAGTAGCAATAGCCTATGTGGTCTGGATGCCTCTGGATGCCTTGATCCCTCTGACTAACAATTAAAAAGGATGTATCTCTTTCCAGGTACCTAGGATTTTATTTAATGACTATGGCTCCTGGAGGAAGAGTCATCTGCTTTATATATATATATATATATATATATATATATATATATATATATAGCATTAATTTATACATTAATATATATTAACATCTATGTAATATTTAATGATTGTATTTTTATTTTTGAAAAGAACTGGTAACATTTGAAAATTAAATTAGGCTGCTTCAAAATAGCTATAACTTTATAATACTCTACTGGGTAAAAAAAAAAATATTGCTTCTGCTCACAGAATGTTTTATGGTAGGGAGATGCTCACATCACTTCAAATAAATCCCGTATACGACAGGAAGAAAGCATTTTTTTTCCGGTGATTGAAAACATGGCTGACCCAGTGTGGAAACGTCATTAATCTCAACAGAACCAGCTGTAACTCGACTGACTTCTCTCTTAGCTTCAGACTGTAGGATTTGGAAATTTCCCAGGAATTTGTGAAGTGAATACTGTATGACGTTTTGAGAGGGAGAGAGGTGGGTGTTAAAACCACTACAGACATTTCTAAGGCATTTTTTGAATGTGTTGTCCGAGATTTGTTTGTCTTGGGTTTCTTTTATTATATTGAAGTATCTATGAGTTCTGTCAGCCAGCCGGCTACAAGTATTCAAAATGGTGTATCATACTAATAATCCCTACTTGGATACATTATTTCCTAATAAAACAAAATGTATTGCTATTTAAAAGCTGCTCTTTTCTCGGGCTTACAATGTGGGATCATACATTTATTTCTAATGCTTTTGCGATCCAGCCCTTAGGGACCATCATCCTCACATTCTCAATTGAGCCTGAAATAGCCTACCTCAAAGACCTCTCCTGGGTGGCTCAGTAACTTTATCTTTTTCCGCTTAAGCCATCTACATAGCTCAAGCAGAAAAAACTCATATCCTTCCCTGTGCACATTTGACTTCTCTCTCTGGGGGTAAATTCATCCTCCAAGTGAAATGGGCACTTGTGACACTTGATTTAAGGGGAAACAGAACGCACACTCCCTGGTCAATGTACATTCATCTGCTGACATTTACGTATAATGATTTCATAAAAATACAAGCACATGCATGACTGAAGACAAAGCGAAGTTCTTCCCCGAAAAGAATATTTAAAAATAATACAATAAAATAAAGTTTAAAGCAGTCAGTGAAGTTATTTCAGAAGCTTTCAACGTAGATTTGTCTTTTTTTTTTTTTCAGAAATTATTTTTAAATATTCAGGGAATTTTGAATGGGAACAGGAGCTAGATGGCTGTCATAATTAAGATAGTTTAGTGTGTGGGTAATAATAAAGATCCATATTAATGTTGGTTTAAGCGAAGGGAAAGCTAACTTTTCTCTCCAAGTATAGAAGTAGTTGCATTGCTGACAGGGGTCCCTGCTGATGGGAATCTTGCTCTGTCATCATTGATATATTGTCTCCCCGTATGGACCAAGATTGTTCAGTGACTCATTCCTAAGTCAAGTACACCCTAAAGTCACCTCTGTGTAAGCCTTGTGACCACTCTTTTTAACACCATTTCCTGGTTAAAATTCAATTGTTCTGGGACTGGAAAGATAGCTCATTGATTAAGGGCACTTTTTGCTCTTGCAGAGGTTCCAGGTTTGATGCCCAGGACCCCTCATGGCTTCTAACCCTTGGATCTCTGGTTCTAGGAATTTGATGTGTTCTGGCCTCCATAAGAACCAGGTATGCATAAAGTATGCATACATACATGCAGGAAAAAAAAACCACTCATCTATATAAAGTAAAAATGCAATCTGTTGCTCGGGAAGATATTCTATAGGAGAACTTAAAACTGGTGCTCCACTTATCATTTTGGATTTCTGACACAGCAACTGGACTCTGAAAAAGGGATATGGGTGGAGGGTAGACACACCATCCAGGTTCGCTTACTCCCAGTGAGGTCCCTTCGGTCTCTAGAACTCTGTAAATCACAATTAGAAAGCACTGCTTTAGACTAATAGTGGGAAATTTAGGATGCTGACAAGGGCTAGGCAGATAAAGAGAGTAAATTTGGCGTACCATGATCATTGCCTGGAATCTGCACAACCTAAAGAGAACATCCCCAGTGTTGAACAGTCTGGCCTTTACTGAACATTATAGCTTTTCAAGAGAAGCTAAAAATCTACATTTTGGTGAAATCTGCTTTTTCAAATGGGTTACTAATGAAAATGTTACAAATGTCCCATACAAGCCAGATTTTTTAGTCTGTCACCTTCTAGGAGTGCCCATTTCATTCTCTAGACAAGGCAACTAGCTGGCCATGTTTTTTTGGTCTTTTGTTTGGTTGGTTTTTTGTTTTTGATTTTGTCCTTGTTTTTCCTATACACAAAATGGCATTGTGAAGAGTAGGTAAGGCTAAGGGGAAAAAAAATTGAACTCTTTGATGTTATTTCTGAAATGAAACTCATGAGTGATTGAGGTGTGTTCCATATTCCACTCCCTCGGAATGTCGCTGCTAGTGGTAATGTCTGGTCTACTTGCTGGCTTCTGGACTTGTATTTACCAGGAGGACCTTGATTTCCTGATCAACAGCTGAGACCAAGGAGCAGAAGCAGCAAATGATGTCATTGTTGATGGCAAATGCTGTCAGCATTGACGACAAATGATGTCATTGTTGATGACAAATGATGTTAGCGTTGACCAACAGCTTCTTTCCAGTACGGTCCTTTCCCTGAGAGCTCATAAAATCAAAACCGATCCACTGTAGAAGACACTTGTTTCTGCATGTAGGGTTAAAATATTCAGGGCCAAAGATTATAAATATGTTGAAGTGGATAACATCTACCTTCTACAATGCCTGACTGGAGCTAAATTGTTCATGATTAGTGTTCACCCAAGATGCTTTACGAACATCTCTGTTCTCAAAGAGATTACTGCAAAAGAAATCCACCTGGAAGATATAGAGCCAGGCATGAACTAATGTGTATCTCAACCTAATGCTTATAAAATCTTCTGAGTCTAAGAAAATTAAACAAAAGGAGGGACTTTCATTATCATTCTTGTCTTAGAACTGTTATTTTGGCGATCATTCCCATACTCAGATTTTGCTGTGGTTCAGTGGCTATTGGGATGGTATTATCCTGAATATATGGTGAAGAAAATACTGGAGTTACAATACACTCCCAGTAAGAACTTTGTTTAAATTTATATTCAAGAGTCTAGGAGAGTAGCTAGTGATAGAACGCTTACCTACCGCCCACCCCACGGGGCCTTAGTTCAACGCCCCAACTAGAAACAATGTTGTTCAAATTTGAACCTTTTTTAATTCCAAAGCTCTTGAAAAACAGCTGTTAAGGAAATAGTTTTGGAAATGCTTTTAACTTCTTCACTCTATTCCAAACTTGGATCGTTCTGCTTTATTACTAGAATACATTAGGCTGCATGGAGCGATTGCAGCTTCACTGATAGAAGCCACCAGGATCGAGTCTGCTCAGTCTGCTCGGTGATCATCTTGTCAGCCTTATCTTTTCCCGTCATTCCTAATTTCCTTGCTGTCTTCCTGTGACTCTATAGTTCATGTGTGTGTGCTTATTTGACTCTGTGTGTGTGTGTGTGTGTGTGTGTGTGTGTGTGTGTGTGTGTGTGTGCAAGTATGTGGGGTGCACATGTGTATGGAGTCCAGAGGTTAATGTCACCAGGTATGGTCTTCTGTATCCACTTTATTTATATATGTATTGAAGATTTGTTTTTATTAATGTGTGTGTCTATATGTCATTTGTGTGGGCACTAGGAGACAGCTTCTGATCCTTAGGAGCTGGAGTTGTAGATGGCTGTGGGCCCTATGATATGGGTGCTGGAAATCAAGTTTAGGTCCTCTGAAAGAACAGGAAGTGCTCCTAACCGCTGAGCCGTCTCTGCAATGCCTCCACTGTGTATAACGGCTCAGCATCTGTCACTGAACCTGTGTGCTCACTGACTGCTTTGGTAGGATGGCCACTGAGCTCCAGCAACTAGGCTGTTACCATCCAAATACACACACACACACTCAGGACGATGGTTACAAACATGGGCCAGGTTTTTGCAGGGATGACAAGGCTCTGAGCTCAGGTGCTCAAACCTGTTTAGGGAACAATTGACCATTGATCTGTCTTTCTGGACTCCTCCCTAGCCCAATTTTTTGGGGGTTTTTTTGTTTTGTTTGGTTTGGTTTGGTTGGTTGGTTGGTTTTGTTGTTTGTTTTTCGAGACAGGGTTTCTCTGTGTAGCCCTGGCTGTCCTGGAACTCACTCTGTAGACCAGGCTGGCCTAGAACTCAGAAATTCACCTGCCTCTGCCTCCCAAGTGCTGGGATTAAAGGCGAGCGCCACCACTGCCTGGCCCTAGCCCAGTTTTATCTTTTAAGTTGTCAACATTTTGAATAGGCTTGTCACTGTCAGAGCATTTCTGAAGAATCACTATAGATAATGCGTAAACCCTATCTTATTGTGCATTTACCTAATATCTGTACATGTGTGTTCCTAGCAGAGAAAAATGTTGACATAAAATAAGATTTTAATATACATCTAAGCTAACAATAGACTTTTGCAGATCACATATTTTTACTGAGAGCTGCCCTCTTGTATTTAGCCTTTGTATGTCTAGCACATGGACTATAGTGATGACCCAGGTTTCAAACCTGCTAAGACACTCAGGAGAGAAAATGTGCTCTCAGGCCTCCACCAACTCAAACCTCAATCACATTTTTTTTCTTTCAGCTTTTATCTGTGAAGGAAAAATGAAATAATAGCAAAGTAAATAGTTCTTTTCTAAAAATCCCTGTCTGAAAACATGATTTTGTAAGTTTGAGAATACAGCAAAGAGGCTGGAGAGATGACTCAGCAGTTAAGAGCACTGGCTGCTCTTTCTAGAGATCCTGAATTCAACTCCCAGCAACCACATAGTGGCTCACAACCATCTTGTAATGGGATCTGGTGCCCTCTTGTGGTGTGTCTAAAGATATGACAGTGTACTTACATATACTTAAATAAAAATCTTTGAGAGAGAATACAGTGAAGAGTTATTTTTGAGTGTTTTCTCTCCCCTGCTGAACTAAAATCTGCACATAACATCAAATGACTGTTCAATATGCACGCCCAGGTGAGAGAAAACATAGATCAAGACCAGGAATAGACAAAAGGGATCCTACAGCGAGGATCGGGAAGATAGTAACACAAAGGGAGAGAAGATGGGGACAAGAAGTTAGAGGAAGGAGAGCAGGGGAGAGTCAGCCAAATGGCAGGTGAACAAAAGTTCCATGTGGAAATGCACAACTTGGTGAGCTAGTCTCAAAACTTAAAAACCAAACCATGCATAGACATAGATATAAATGTTTAATTGCGTGGGGATTTTCTTTCTACTTTCATCTTTACAAAAAGTAATAAAGCATACCATGTCCTCCACACATGGTGAAGGATTTTTGTCATTTCCTTCCTCTGCTAACAGGAACAACCTGACTAGCGTACAGGTGACAACTTTGCTTATATTCAATAGAGAGCAACAGTAACAGCAAGATAAACCCTTGAGCCGTAGGCGTCAGAAAATGAAGGTCACCTAGAAACATGGCAAAAAAGAAAATTATTGATATATAGTGAAAGACAAATTCCACTTAAATCACTTCATACACATGAGGTTGAATTGGGTTGTGAATTATTGAGAACTAGAGTCGTCTTGGAAGAAAGAACTGAGGATTGGCCAGTGGGCATGTCTCTAGGGCATTTTCTTTTCTTGTGATTAATGGTTGAGGTAGCAGAGCCCACTAGACTGTGGACTCTCCCTACCCTGGAAATGTGACCCTGACTTGGAGAAGAAAGCAGACTGAGCAAGGCAGTAAGCAGCCTTCCTCCACCATCTCTGCTTCAGTTCCTGCCTCCAGGCTCCTGCTTGAGCTCCTTACCCAGACTGCCCTGAATGACGGATTGTGATACAGATGTATAAGCCAAATAAATCCTTTCTTCCCTAAGTTGCCTTTGGTTGGGGTGTTTATTACAGCAGCAGAAAGCAAACCAGAAGGAAACAGCCCCGGGGGGTGGGGGGGGGGGGCAAGAAACAAAGCAAACCGGAAGGGGTCTCTTGAAAGAAGGGGGTTAGCAGGAGTGGGAAGGAGTGTTGCGGGTAATTGAGTGGTTATCATCACAAGTATATTTTACACACATACACACACACACACACAAAATTATCAAAATTAAATAAAAATAAATTTTCCATTATACTAAAAATAATAATAATTAAAGCGGCTGAAAGGAATACTCACCAATGCAGTAGGTTCTTGGCATACCTGTCCTTTTGCTTAATAACAAAATGGATGCCAACACAAAAGTTTAAAGAAAACGGAAGGGAGAAATCCATAAGTCCACAAATCAGTAAAGAGCGATTTCTGTTCTGGTTTGTTTTTCTGATTTTACTTATTTCACGCAACATACTTGTATTTTTAAGAACAGGGCTGAACTGAGGTGTTTTCATTTACAAATTACATGAAAATTGACTATGGGAAGGAAGCAATCGGAAGACATTGAGAATAATTACGGGGTGTATACGCAGTGAGGTGAAAGACAGAAAGGAAGGAGAAGTCATAAAGAAGCCAAAGAGATTTTGCTTACCTGCCCATTAATCTTCTATTCCCTCTCCTCCTTTTTTTTCTCTGTCCTTTCTCTGCCTTCCCTTCTCCTTTTTCTCCTCCTTCCCTACTTCCAGGAACTGTATTTGGCTGCTAGCTACACAAAAGCAACACCACTAACGTGTGAATCGAGAGATTTGTCTCTCCCATGAAAGATAGGCGATTACCTGGCATGTGCACGTCTATCTGGAGATGTGTTCTTTCAGATTCATAAATCACAAGCTGAGTGACCATAACCACAATCTATAGCAAGGTGCCAATTACAGACACAGGTACTGGGTATACACAGAATGTGGGATAAGAACAACAGCAACTACCCTTAGACCTTCCTGCCTCCAGCACTACCGTACCCACGTTCCCTTAGCTCGCTTATGCGGCAGTGGGAGTCCATGATAATTACTCAATGTAGGAGTAAAATGACCAAGCTTGGTTGCCACAGTGACATATCCCTATGTCAGTATCAATCAAAAATGAATGGCTGAAACTCAATAAGCCAACAGGGAAGGCCTTGAAAAGCAACGGTAAAAGAAATCTTCCGGGACGGTGGAGGCCGTGCAGCGGCGCCCTTACACTGAGCCAAGAAAGAACTGTGGGCAGAGGCAGTCGGGGTTAGAGAGGACTGGGAGGCAGACACTTTGCTGTGTTCAAATCGAAGTAAAGTTTCCTTTAGGGTGCAAAAATGCAGAGCAATAAAACCTTTAACTTGGAGAAGGAGAATCATACTCCAAGGAAGCATCACCAACATCACCATCATCACCATCATCACCATCATCATCATCATCACCAGCAGCAGCCGCCGCCACCCCGACCAATACCTGCAAATGGACAGCAGGCCAGCAGCCAGAATGAAGGCTTGACTATTGACCTGAAGAATTTTAGGAAACCAGGAGAGAAGACCTTTACCCGACGTAGCCGTCTCTTTGTGGGCAATCTTCCCCCTGACATCACTGAGGAGGAAATGAGGAAACTTTTTGAGAAATGTGGAAAAGCAGGTGAAGTTTTCATTCATAAGGATAAAGGCTTTGGCTTTATTCACTTGGAAACACGAACCCTAGCGGAAATCACCAAAGTGGAGCTGGACAATATGCCACTCCACTCCGTGGAAAGCAGCTACGAGTGCGCTTTGCCTGTCACAGTGCATCCCTTACAGTCTGTAACCTTCCTCAGTACGTGTCCAACGAACTTCTGGAAGAAGCCTTTTCTTTGTTTGGTCAGGTGGAGAGGGCTGTAGTCATTGTGGATGACCGAGAAGGCCCTCGGAGAAAGGCATTGTTGAGTTCTCAGGGAAGCCAGCTGCTCGGAAAGCTCTGGACAGATGCAGTGAAGGCTCCTTCTTGCTAACCACATTTCCTCGACCTGTGACTGTGGAGCCTATGGACCACCCAGATTTGCACAACCTGGGTCCTTTGAGTATGAGTATGCCATGTGCTGGAAGGCACTCATTGAGATGGAGAAGTAACAGCAGGATCAAGTGGACGGGAACATCAAGGAAGCTCGTGAAAAGCTGGAGATGGAAACGGAGGCAGCAATGCAGCACGCCATGAGCACCAGGTTATGCTAATGAGGCAGGATTTGATGAGACATCAAGAACAGCTTCGGAGGATGGAGAAGCTGCATAACCAAGAGGTTCAGAAACGAAAGCAGTTAGAACTCAGGCAGGAAGAGGAACGCAGGCACCGAGAGGAAGAGATGCGTCGACAAGAAGAAATGACGCATCGACAGCAGGAAGGCTTCAAGGGAACTTTCCCTGATGTGAGAGAACAAGAGATACGGATGGGCCAAATGGCTATGGGAGGTGCTATGGGCATAAACAATAGAGGTGCCATGCCCCCTGCTCCTGTGCCACTTGGTACTCCAGCTCCTCCAGGACCTGCCACTATGATGCCAGATGAAACCCTTGGATTGACCCCACCAACAACCGAACGTTTTGGCCAAGCTGCTACAATGGAAGGAATTGGAGCAATTGGTGGAACTCCTCCTGCATTCAACCGTCCAGCTCCAGGAGCTGAATTTGCTCCAAATAAACACCGCCGATATTAGATAAAGTTGCATCGTCTAGTTTCCTGCAGCCCTTAAAAGAAGGGCCCTTTTCGGACTAGCCAGAATTCTACCCTGGAAAAGTGTTAGGGGTTCTTCTCAATAGATAGGTCTTCCCTGCTTGTACTACTCTAGGGAGTATGCTTGAAGGCAGAGGGGCAAGGGAGGGGTGGTGTTTAACAAGTCAAAGTCAAAGTATAGTGTGTTATCAAGTCCGTCTGGTGCATTCCTGAAGTATATTGACTGTTGAGGGCCTGGAGAACCATAGGATAATGGACTCAAGAGCTCCATTTATCTTGATCATTCTCTCTCTCTCTCTCTCTCTCTCTCTCTCTCTCTCTCTCTCTCTCTCTCTATTGTGTTTTAATTGCTTTCTCATCTTTATTCCCCTCAACCCCAGAGACACTGCTATAGATACCCCAAAACCTCACCATCCTCCATGACCTAGCCCCATTCCTGCATTCACTCCCAGGTGAGAATTCAGACAAACGTCCACAGAGGTTACAGCATATATACAGTTCTGTTATATCTCATATACGACCCCTTCATGTCCTGAGGAAGACATTTTCTCTTAGAGTGTTGGGGGCTGACTTTTAGCAGAAAGCGGCTATCAGCTTTGCAGCCATCTTGAGCCATATACCCTGACATGAGACTTGGATTACAATAGCCTACAACAGCTGAGCACACTCTGATAACATCTTGCTTTGGATACCCAGGACTTTCCTTGGGGGTGTGAGATTAAAGGTATGTGACTTAAGAGAGTGACTTAGAGATCAGATTTAGAGACAAGACCTAAGGGCATGATTAAAGGCATGACCTGAAGTTGTGGATACAGTGGCTGCCAAACTCGGGGCAGCCCGGGCCTCAACATTTTGCTCGGGCCATGACATTTTTTGGCACCCCAACGTGGGGCTAGTGTGGTTCCCAACATTTGAGGTTTTCATTTTAGTATATCTTAAAACACTCTTGTGTTAACTTGCCTCCATCTTTTTCTTGGGTAAGGACTACACTTTCGTGTCTCTGATGTTGCTGTTCACAGCTTTTCTTGATAGGCCTAGTACAACCATGGGAACAGGGTTGCTGTGTGTTGAAGGCCTGACAGTAGCTCTTAGTCTTGCCTCTCTCAGGTAGTTACACTGTGCATTTTTATTGGTATACTATGATTTGTTCCTGATACCTTCGATTTAAAAGTTTTTCTGAGAAATGGTGCCATAATGCAGCATCATCTTATTAAAATACATTTGAAGCCTTTAAAAAAAAAACAAAAGAAATCTTCCAATGGGACAGAGCATCAGGTAATCCATCTGCTACTTGTGTTCTTATGGAGGGAGAAAGAGCTTTGAGGTAAGAATTAAGTAAAGCATAATGAATAAATAAAGCAATATATGGTAGATATTATTTCCTCGCTAAGGAGACCTAGAAAGAATCACGTGGGTAGCCTACAGCACAGATACTGCACATCACCCAGGAAGAACATCTACCAATTACAGAGGGAGTGAGCAAAATGATTATTTCACATCAGCGGCCTTTGTCTTCGGCCACCTCCCACGTCATGATGTGCACACAAGTGTGCAGCAGTGGTGACAGGAAGGACACAGGAGTGTAAAACAGACATATACGCCCATTAATCAAGGCTGAGCTAGCCAACCCAGAGAGTTTCTGTCTAAAGATCAAACCCAGAGTAACAGAAAGTAGGACCAAAAATTCAACACAGTGCCCTCTCTTAAAGGGACCACACCAACAACTAGTTCACTATATTATAGTCCCTTTAAACTTAAACACACAGTCACTCTTAACTAGAGCCCGCAGGCACATCTAATGGCTTTCTTGAGCACGGGACCTCAGCTAATGCTGCCTCCAGATGTTTGCAGAAGGTTTGATCCCCTGATGTTGGATTCCCACAGGGTATCCTAGAGAGAAACTCACTTAAAAAACAAAACGAGTTAGGCAGGGGACATGTGACCCTTTCATCTTATCTCCTATCAGAAGCCACCAGCAGGATGGAAAAGTACGGCAGTCCTTTGAAATGAAGTATGCCGATGGTGCCATCCAAGGATTAGAAGGAAATCTTATCTACAAAGCTTGAAATACTACTATCTGCCCTTCACAGAACTGACCTAAGGACTAGTTAGAGCAGTGGAGATGTTTTCACTCCAAGATGCAGCATACTTTCCAATAATGCCGAGCTGTGGCTACATCTGCACTTTGGAACAACCCATAAAAAGAGACCAGTACACAGAGAGACCAATAAACATCTCATTACACCAAGGGAACATGGGCGAAAGGGGAACAATCATCTCCCAGGTGATTTAGTAATGTGCCATTGGGGGAATCTTCCTCCTCTTTATATGGACAGGATGCAATATGTACGTACATACGTATACATATAGCAGCCAGGACCTAGACAGATCCTTGTGACCAGAGCTCAGACCCCCTCCTCGGGGTAAGGATCTAGCTCATGCCAACCATGCCAGCAACTACATAAGAAATTTCCAGTAGGGAAGTTCAGTCCAGATTGGATAATAGAAGAAAGAAATGATGAACTTCAAGACTGTGAGACCAAGTTCAAGTGCAAAGGTTGGGGTGCACGTTGCTAATCTTCCACCTAAGTCTATCTTGGACCAGATGTGGAGGCACACACCTTTAATACTATCATATGGGAGGCAGAGGCAGGCAGATCTCTTAGAGTTCGATGCCAGCCTGGTGTATTGGATAAGTTCCAGGCTGGTCAGAGATATATGGTGAGACTATGTTACAAAAAAAAATGTTTTAATTTAAAAAATCTACCCTGGAAATGACACCACCCAGAACCACAGAAGAACTGTTTTCCCATTGGATAAATTCATATCACAGAACACATGCGAATCACAGAAAAACCCACCATACTAGAGTGTGCCGCTCCATACAGCTTCTCCATCGGGATCAATACTGTCAATGACTTCTGAAACTTACATGATCTAGATTTCCACAACCCCATGGCTGTCCCTTTATGATTTGTTTTCTTTTTATTCCATACTGCTGGTGACTGAATCCAGGGCCTCATGAATGCTGGAATGTGCTCTACCACCGAGCTGTGTTCCCAAACCTAATTTTCCAAACATGAAAAGAAAGAAAACAACTGTATGGATTTCTATATATTTTTATTTTGTATAATTACATCCAACAAAATATACCAATTTTCGGGGTATAGTTTGATTTGTTTTGACAAATTTCGACAGCCCTGTAATATAGGGGCTATGATTTACCCCAGAATTCTCTGTTGTAAATAAAAAATTATACTTGAGTGTTCCTTTAAGCTAGCAAGAGGGGATTTTCTGTTTGACTTTATTTAGGGTTTAACTAACGTATCAAATCAGAGCTATGCTCAGCAATGTCTTCCTTTCCTCATGATTTATTGCTGCCTCAACAGACACACACACAAAAGGTTAAGCGAAGAGCAAGTCTTTTGATCATTTGTGACAAACACAGTAGCATTCTCCAGTATCAGAAAAAGAGGGTTGGGGCAGGGGGCAGTCAATACACAACAGATTGATCTCTCTCTCTCTCTCTCTCTCTCTCTCTCTCTCTCTCTCTCTCTTTCTCTCTCTCTCTCTTTTAATTTTGGGGCTGTGTGTCTGTGTCTGTGTGAGTATATGTGGGTGCAACTGCCTGTGCACGAGACAGATGTCAGGTCCATCAGAGCTGGAGTTAAAGGCATTTGTGGGATTCCTGGATTGCCATGGGGGTCCTTATGACTGTGCAACAAGCACGTTATCCACAGAGCCATCTCTCCAGCACCAAGACTGAGATTTCAAAAAGCAGAGATAATGTGGTTTCAATACAAATGCCAGAACTTCTAACTGAAACTCCCTGGGTCTAAATATCAGCCCCATCGCTGACTTACTGCCTGAGTGTCTGGCGTAAGTTGAATCTCCTCTCCTAGTATTTTCTGATATAAAGCAATAAATGGTATAGCATCACTCTGGACAGAGCTGCTGTAAGGATAGCGGCCGTGTGACCGGGTGGATACACAGCCTTTACTGAAGTGTCTGTAATACAGAGAAAACCGGATAAGTTTTAATACAGAAATTGAAAATGTCAAAAGCGCTTTGATATTTTTATTCACCATATTAAACAAGTCAGTGTGTTCAAGAGACATAAAAATATGCTGAGAAAGTAATAAAAAACTTCATTATTTTGATCAGCTGTCTCATGTTAATCTGTCTCCAGATACTGATCTTCTACTGCTAAAAATAGGAATGCCTAAAAATACAGATGCTGAAGCATATTTTTCAGCCATTAGACTGAAACACGTCAGGATACCAGATAGAATTTTCACCAATATTTTTTCTCAATCTTCCAGCTTTCTACATCTGATCATTGTTTGACCCAGAATTTTTTCCTCTCCTTTTTGAACATTTATCGTGTCTGTTCTCGTTAGTTATTTCTCTTTTCTTTGCATATCGCATCTGAGTTTTATAAAACATTTATCTCATGGCGTAAACAATGCAGTGTTTGGAATCCATGTCTCAACGTGACTGCTGAACTTAGTTGGAGGCAATGCCTTTGGGGGCTAGGATAATAGCTAAAAGTTTAAAAGACTCAAAAGCATGTTAGGATAGATAATACCTCCTAGAGAGTAAGCTGTTTCGAGATAAGGCAGGTTGATCTATCATACTTGGGATTCTCTATCTTGTATTGCATAATCTCCCAGAACAACTTTTCCCATTTAATTTAAAAAAAAAAAAATCCCTTTAAAAGATCTGTATCTATTGTGGCAAAATACAGGCAAGATTGAATTTGGTTACCTCTGACTTTTTTGCCATCTTTTACTTAACACTCACTTTCCCATTTGTGTGTTACAAGTCTAGAATAAATATATTTCCTCCCAAAGACTAAGATTTTTATCCCTGCATTGAATATGATTTTCCTAATATTATAGCCATGTGAACACAAGTCAACCAACAACGTGGTATTTGAAGATTCACTTATAAGGGCAGGCTTACGGCGGCTTCATTTATCAGCATCGATTTGACTCTGCTCTGAGGGAAGAATTTCTTCCATCTGGTTTCTTCCAGTGTCTGCTTCTGTCTCCTTTATGCCTGTTTCCTTTGCCATAATCTATTTTATTCAGCCAGCTTAAAAGATCACAGTGCCTCTTCCCTCTGACCCTTTGTCTTCTCATTTCTGTAACACACACTTTTGTCTTTTAATAAAGTCTTGGCCTGTTCGACTGTATCCCTGGAACATCAAGCTAGAATTTCTTGTTATTTTTTTCCAGTTATTTCTTCCAAAATATATCACACGTTACTTGATTCTTGAGGCTTACATCATGCTCTTTTATCTCTAGCAAGGAACGATGACTGCAAATATGCCTCTTGGACCAATTCTTAGTTATTTAATAACTAAAATTCCCAGGAGCCCATGCTGATTTATCTTTTGAATCTTTGTCTGACAATAGAATGTTACTGAAACAATTCTATGATGTCTGTATTTCATGGCTTCAGATAGAATTTCCCTTTCTTCCTTCAGACTCCTAGTCTTTACTTAGATCTAAGAGGGTCCGAGGAAGGACTTGAAAGAAAACAATCTTTCATATCGCAACAACATAAAGACCTTAAACTTCTCTTCACTCTTGGCCTTGGTTCCTTCATTCTCTTTGTCCAAGCATCATTTTTTTTTCCTTCTCCAAGGTTGTTTTATATAATTTCTTCTTCTCCCAAGTTGTTTTTAGCCAAAGTGAAGTCTTTCCCTGTATCTGACTGCTCTTTCCTATTTACATTTAAAACATGGAGAATTCTGCCATTTGTTATCATGGTGTTGCTAAATTTATCTCTCCTTGTGTCTGTCTGTTTCTCTGTCCGTCTCTGTGTCTATCTTTCTATCTCTCTGTATGTCTCTGTGTATGTATGAGAGAGAGAGAGAGAGAGAAAGAGAGAGAGAGAGATAGGCGTTCGGTATCTTCATTATATCTCACTCGCTGTGCAGTTAAATACTGGAAATGTAACGATTACTAAATAGATAACTGACGTATTATTAAATTAGGCCCTTATTCATATAGCCATCATTTATTGAGTACCTATTCAGTGTTGTTAATTCTCCTGGTTGTTTTGTTGTTGTTGTTTTGCCAACTTATTGGAGTTCTCTGCGAAGAGGGACTTCAGTTGAGAAACTGCCTTCATTAGACTACCTAGGAGAGCCTGTGAGACTTTTTCTTGATCAACTATTGATGTGAGAGGGTCAGGCTCACCATGCCATGGGTAGTATCACCCAAGGGCAGGTGGTCCTTAGTTATATAAGAAAGCAGGCCAAGCAAACCATGAGGAGCAAGTCAGTAAGCAGCATTCCTCGATGGCTTCTGCTTCAGTTCCTACCACAGGTTCCTGACTTGAGTTCCTACCCTGACTTCCTTTGACATAGATTGTGATGTGGAAGTATAATCCAATGAAACCCTTTCTTTTCCAACTTGCTCGAAGTTGTGTTTTGGCACAGCAGCAGAAAGGTAACTATTAGTTTAATTATACTACCTGCTAGATACACAAAGAGAAACCAAGTACCCCAGGTCAGTACAGTCTTCAGGTCAAAGAAGGAACAGATAAATAAAAAGAGTAGGTACTTACAATATGAATTAGGTGTATTGGCTCACTCCTTTAATCCAAGCACTCAAAAGGCAGAGGCAGGCAGATCTCTGTGACTTAAGACCAGACTTAAGACCTGGTCTACAGACTGAGTTCCAGAACAGCCAGCAACATTTAGTGAGGCTGTCTCAAAGTAAATGCATAACATTGATAAGGGGGTGTACAATTATAAAAGAAGAACCCCTAAATTCATGGGAAATTGTGCGGGGAGAAGGAGAGCACAGAAAGAAGATGAAAGCACCCTGGCAGGGCATCAAGCAAAGAAAGAGTAACGGGGTACCGGGCTTTTGTGGAAAGGTCGGATTGATGGATGCCGTTCCACGAACCTGAAAGAAGAGCATGGAAAAATAGCTTCAGGGTGAAGCTTAGATGATGGCAAGAAGTGCACACAAGGGATCGTTTATCACCTGTGGAAAGCGTGCCCTTTGTCCTGCCTTGCTATCAGTCAGTGGCTTGAGTCACTAGCCCCGTGAGGAGTTCTGGAGAAGTGGCGACAGCCTCTGTCTGCACGCGTCAGGCTTCTAGTTCCCCGCTGCCGAGTTCAGAATGTACCCTCGGCCTCACATTCACCTCTTAAAGTCATCTCAAACGCCACTGCCAGATTCGTCAGATTCTAGTGTTTTCTCTCACACATCTGGCCTTTTATTCTCTTCCGTGTTTGGTTACCTCTTAAACCCAGAGGGAATTGGCGCAGCATAACCTCAATGAATCACTGATGTTTTTCCCATTTCTCCCCTAGGCTACTGCTTAGCTCTTATGGCCTTGCTTGAGTGATTTCTCTCTCAATGCTGTAGTCATTTCCCGTCTGTTCCCAGTCTTCCAGGGATGCTCCAGTGTTAATGTCTTAGTTTGTCTCCACTGCCTTTCTACCTTATAATAATTCCGGTGTATTGATAGTTGGTATCTATTTTAGATAAAAGTCTTCTAATACAAAAAGTTTATTCTGTAATGTCAAACTCAGCCTTCTCAGCTCCGGTATTTTACATATTCATCATATTAGGCTGACAAAAATGTTTGCTTCTCAATGCTCAGAACCATATCCTGACCATCTAGTAGTGCTATAGAAACACTAAAACAGACACTAAATTCATGACTGTTAAAAACAAAATCCGACTAATCATCTCTTCCCTTCCTGATTTACCATAAAAGCTTCTTAGCCATTTTAATTTACAGTGTAGCAATATTTTCAGGGAAGGTGACGATTTATATTTTATTTCTATTTTACATGGAACAGATTATTAAGTTACAGAATAAACTTTTAGTATTAGAGGACTTACCAATTATCAACATAGTTTTAGGCTGTGCTACATCTAACCATTTTTTTCCCTTGAGGAGAATAGCAAGAAAGCTTAAAATAGATTTAAAAATTATTTTAGTGCTATTAAAAATAGCTGTTAAATGTCAATAAAAGGTTTTTTTCTGAGATTTTGAACTTCATAATTCAGAGATACAAATACTTCAGTTAAAGAGATGAAGACCTGGGTAGTTTGAAGCAGGTATGGGTTGATTTGGACTTATTTAAATTCATTTCTTAAAGGTTAATTTATTAAATGCCATTTTCCCATGTAACAGAAACCTACCCACCCACCCCCAAAAAGCACCTAAAATATCACAAGGATATGCTAAGCTTTTTCTAGTCTAAATAGAAATTGTATGCCCAACTCTGGTCTTACTCGACTAGACTGAGACTTTTCTTTTTGAAATGTGGAAACTGGGAAAGAAAACATATATTATCCCTCCAAATCCAGTTTTTTGGGTAGTTTTTATATAAAATAAACTTGGCTCTGCTAGAGATTCTGTGGTTGATAATGCATACTTGCAGTAAGAATGTTAATCATTTTTAACCAATTGTTCTTTTTGTTTTGCAATACCTCCGAAGCTCAGCCAGAAACTAGAGCTTCTGAAGCTATGAGCCAGGGCTTCTGGCCATCTTGCTGTTTCTGAGATAACTCCCTTCAGAGAGTGTGACCCTCTGATGACCTGCTTCCTCTGCCCAGCAGGACAGAATGGACTCACCGTGACTGATGTCTAAGAGTCTTCTGCAATGTCAGAGACCCTGAACTACCCATGTTTCCACCTCCATACATCACTGACTCTCAGTCAAGGCAAGTCTCCAGTCTGATCCAGCACTGTTATTGTTTTCTGAAAGATAACTGCTTATTATTAAAATTTCTTGTGAAATCTGATTAATATTATTTGGGTTCATAAATTGCACATAAGTGTGTGCTATCACAGTCTCTTTTGTTTTTTTACCCCCTACTATAGCTTCACAAAGGAAGTATCTGATGTCCTTGAAAATTCCAAACACCCTTTGTCCCGGGTCCTGACACAATCAGTTGCTTCACATAGGCATCTCTACACTAGGAAAACCCACTGTCTTGAATGTGATATGTCTAGATTTTTATACTCTCTAAAATGTAGTCTAATGGGATTCTAAAACAGAAGCTTTGTGAAAATGAGAGATATTTAATGCTGCTTATCACCATGGATAATGCCTAGCTCCAAGGATCCTATCTGGCTGAGAATTAACCTAGCAATAGGTACTTGGTAACATGCATGAAGCCATAGGCTCAAATCCACCATCACAGAATAACATGTGATGTTATAAAAGCAATGATTTTCGTATGGGTTTTTATGTCTGTTAATTATTAATATTGTCACATTCTTTTTAAGCCCTACAGAGCATAGTCTAGACCTTACATATGCCAAGTAGCTTCTAAATTTGTATTTTGACTTTTCTTCATTCGTGGTAGTGTCATGGAAAACAAATTTACTTGAAGATGTGTTTTTGTGTTTAAGCGGTTCAGGCCTAGGCTTTCTGTTCCCCACAAAGACGCAGGAAAGTCAAGCAGCTGCTATGAACGTGAGTGTAAGGAAAGTACTCTGGGCTGCCTTCCAGTTAAGCATCTTTGGGATGACTTGAAGAGTCAGCCCACACCACCCCCTAGAGGTTTCCTGTGTGTGCTAAGTGATCTAAGTTTTTTGATGTGAAATGACCAGAGGCCCTGACCTTTGTGGGGTTCTGTGGGAAAGAATTTAAAATTGGACAGCAAGTGAGATTCAGAACTACACAGATTCTGTAGGCTTAGGGGCTTTCTGAATGACGCCAAACTGGCGGAAGGGACAGTAGATGGCTGAACAAAAACGTGTTTTAATGGAGGAGTAGACACAGTGTATGTGTGTCCCGTCATCGAGATAAAGTCTGGCTAGATGGCCAGAACTTACAGGAGGAGAAGTTCTAAGCAGTAACAACCATGTATTAGGGTCAGTTGCTCATCACTGGCACTCACTGAGGAAAGGCACACGAAGCAAAGGATACAGAGATAGAACATGAGGTGAGGAGGCAGCATCTCCAGTTATGCACAGTTAAGACCTTCCTGTGCTCTCTAAAACCTCAGGAAGGTGAGGAAGAACAGTGCTCAGTGCGCTGATCTCCACCGCCATCCCACCCATATTTCATACTCGCAATCTAAGTCTCAGGAGTAAGAAACAGTGGGCTAATAAATAGGAAGTCATGCATTAAGTCACTTAAGGATGTGATAAATTTTAAACTTATTTAGATTGATCTGTAATCATTGTACACACTCATAAAATATAATGTGATATTTTGATATGTGTTACAAGAAATGGTCAAAACTTAAACATTCAATCATCAATTCAGCTAAGAACATCTTTTCCACTTAAAGTATACACTCAAGTCAAAGTAGAATGATATGTATCTGAAAACCTCTATGTCTTTATGCTTGGGAAG
The DNA here is from genome assembly GCF_011762505.2 of Arvicanthis niloticus. NCBI lineage: Eukaryota > Metazoa > Chordata > Mammalia > Rodentia > Muridae > Arvicanthis > Arvicanthis niloticus. The sequence goes on along the minus strand of NC_133429.1, from coordinate 37,521,625 downwards.
GACAGTGAACGTATGTAGATGTTCTAGCCAAGACTGAAAGTAGAAGTGCCATGTGACTGGAGCTATGCCAGAAAGGTATAACTTGGGCAGGATAATTCTTTAGGTCTTTTAGCATACACTCATTGAAATGGTGTGTCAACAGGAAGCCTCACGTCTGCTGCCTAGACTGTAGGCACCAAATGTCTTCTCTGAGTTGCAAGACAGCATGAAGGGCAGACTCTGAAAGCATGAGGCTTGGAGCTGTGGGCACAATAACAAGAACTATTGAATTGGTACATTCTGCCTATTTTTGCATGTGCTCATGAACAATTTGTTCTTCACAATTTCCCTATGGTTCACATCACACTCCATGTTTATAGGTGAGAAAATGAAGACACAGAAAAACTCAATAGTTTGCCCTGAGATACTTAAGTAGGAGGAAGCAGGGCAGAGGTCCCCTCCGGTCCCCAATGGATGGGTTTTGTCCTCAGCCCTCCCAGCTCTTCTCCATCCAAGCACTTCCCAACATGTGTGAAGTTGAAAGTAAAAATAAGAACAACAGAAGATAAACTTTGCCTAAGTTTTTCCTCTGTTCTTATGGAATTAAATAAAAAGAAATAATTGAGATTCACTACCCTTCAATCCTGTTAAATACAACCTGATATGGAAATTGACTCGCACAAAGACTGTGAGTGACTGCAATAAAGAATACTGTTTTTCTAAATCCTGGATTTGTAACATTGAAATGGTAAATTGACCTATACCATTAAGTCATAGAACAATATATAGATGATAAAGAAATAGACCTCAAGCTGAGTGTATCTCATAAACGAAGCTGCATACTAAAGAAAGTAGCCAAAAAAATTTTGAAACAATTACATCTGAGAATTTCTTATAAGTTAATTCCATACACCAAACTATAGTTTCTAAGTGCTCAGCAGGCACTGGTCAAGATAAATACCAAGGCAATCTGCACTATGCCTGCACATTTCTGTCAATTAAATTATATTTTAGGCCTCAGAGACAACATAACGAATGTGAAAGATTAGGATTAAATAACGAACAACATCCATTCTCATACCACAAGGAAATCAAACCAGACAGCAATAAAAGATGATCAGAAATTATAATATTCTATTTTCTCAACTTTTAATTTTGCAGCATTTTTAAGTTTGCAACAGTTTTTATCCATGCAACATTAGACTGGCCTCCAACTTGCTATATGGCCAAAGATAACCTTCAATTCCTGGTTCTCCTGCCTTTACTGCCCAAGGGCTGGAATTATGCACATCACACCACCATGTCTAATTTCAAGATACATGTAAGTTAAACAACGCACTTTTAAATAACACCCAGATCAGAGGGGAAAAATAAAAAATAAAAACTCTTGATGGAATTTTAAAAAACGATAAATAAAATAAATATAAATGAAAAGACATGACTAATCAGACTGTGAGTAATTCAGGAAAAGCAGAACTTATAGAAAAATGTTGCCACTAAGTTTATATACTAAGACAGAGGAGATGCCTGAAAGCTTCTACCTTAGGGAACATATTTCTATCTTAAAAGCCAGAGCCAGAAGACCTTTTGGGCACAGCAACGCTGTCTAATTCACCAATTGAAGTCCTTTCTGTTCTGGGTGCTTATCAGTTTATCATTGCCCATGAAATGAAACCTTCTCTAAGGCTAACAGACATAGAGGGAGATATTGTCCCATTAGCCCTACATCGATGCGGAACAGAATCTGTATTCCCAAATTTGGTAAAATACTTAATTGGAAAGTATTGGCTTTAGAAATGGACCGACCTTAAAAGAAAAACCCCACTGAGCTGTTATTGTTTATCAAAACTCATCAGAACATCCAGGGAGTAAGACAATGTATAGAAAATACCAATAACCAATATTGGTTTTTCTTAGCCAACATAGACAGTTAAGAAAAACAATCTTCAACTCACCTTCGTTTTATGCGGTGAAAGTTGATCCTTTGTTTCTGGAGGGTTACTTTTAAAAAAATCAAATTAGCAGGACAACAGTCAAATGTGGTGTTTGATAGACAGCAGGTTTGGAACCAGACTTCACAGATGTGTGACTATATCAAAACAAAAAATTCCAAAATGTTATTGAAATTGATTTCTGATTCCACTGTGTTGCTGCAAATATTATACGGATAATATCTTAAATACTGGGCATAGACTTTTTTTTTTTTTTAAATCTTAAAAGCCAGAATCTGGACTATTACCTTTCTGTGAATAGTGATTGTCTCATACGTAGTAAGCACTTATCATTAGCTACTTTCATTGTCCTTTCTATTCACAGATGAAAGCGATAATTACATCTTCTTACGGGTGTCATCCAAGATGTAAAGTGCATGGTCCATTCACCGCAACTCAATCCCATGATAGAAATGTATGCCCACAGCCACGGTGAGCGTCCTTCTTGTTGCACTTAGAGGAAGATGGATGTCTGCTTCTACGTATTCATCTGAGAGATGGTTTCAACTAGATCCAGCCAGAAGATGAGAGAATCCCCCTCTGAAATGAACGTTTGTTTTTAAAAGAATCAAATTTTTAATCTATAACTCATGGAATAAATAATTGTTATCTCTAGAGTCGCCATTAAGCTTTGGTCCTTTCTGTCCCGGTGGGTGTCCGGCTTGTCTTTCTATAAATGTTTAAATGACAAAGTTGTAAAACAAATGAAGTAACAGTAAGAGCGAAATAAAGGAAAAAGGAGGAAACTCTTGCCAGAGAGCGGAAAGAGCAAGAAAGTCATCAATTTAAAATGTCAAAACTGAGAAATCAAAGGAACAGCAGTCCTGCTGAATATAATCCAGGCCCGGACGAGCATCGCAGGAAGGAGGAAACCGATAAACCCGCGGGCAGGCTCGGAGCATGTGTTAGCCCTTACCTCGGGCTGATGTGTTTACAAGAAACGCACGAGTCTGCGTTAGTTCCTAATTAGGTTAGGATGGCTGCCAACGCAAGTAGTCGTTTCTGAAATGCAAGGTTATGGTTACAAATGGATATCAAAGCCTTGACACTAAAGTGGCCATAGCAATAGCTGCCAAACGAAGCTACATAATTGGTCCCCTAAGATTGGAGCGGCAACTTGAGTTTCGTCTCTCTGGAGCCGCCTTCCTTCACTGCAGCGCAGCATGCAGAAAATGGCACAATGTCAACTCAGGAAATTTGTTGACAATGTTCTCATGAATTGAAATGAAGGCTAAAAGTTAAAACACTTAGTTTTAAAAGAATTATGAATATTATTGTGTTATTTACTTCCAGCACTTGCCTAATTAGAGCGGCCTTTAATGTGAGTTTCTTTGCAAATCTCTGTTGTCTATCTAGGAGAGAAGGTAATTAACTGTAAATTAACTGTAATTATACAGAATGAGGATCATTTTTCTCCACACACAAGCCACTCTGAGAAGTAAAATTATTGAGTCAGTTCTCTGTATGAAATTGTCCTTTCTGTATCTTTTGTTCTTATCAACTGGGTGAATAAATAATTATAGCACATTTGGTATTGTCATCAGTGGCACTGTCCCCAGTGAATGGTACAGATGGAATTCTTACAGGTCACAAATCTAAAGTCAATGTGTTTTGTAATCCAACAACATGTCATCGGAAGGCTCAGAAGAGTCCGTTTTTACACCATGCTGCCAAGGAGAAAACAAGAAAGGCTCAAAGCATCTGGAAAACAGACAAAATCCTCTTGAAACACTCTGGCCAATTAGCACATTAATTTTATGTGAATATCGTCTTTCTACCATTTAATGGTCCTAGCAGGGTACTCTTTATTTAGTGACCTCCAAGAATATTTGTTGAAAATGCCATTTATTATTCATGAAAATTCTTTCTCTTCTGTAGATTCTGTGCCGGGCCAAACACAGCAAGTCGACCAGCACACAAGCTCACCACACCACCCTCAGTACCTTGAAATACTCTCAAGTAACCTACTGCACAGGATTCGATTCAGATGGTTACGCTGTCAAGTGCATATAAAAAAATAAAATAAAATCAACCTTGGGGCTAAGGAACACATCTGTTTAAATGATACAAAGAACCAGCCATAGCCAAGGGTATTTCTCTGAACTCAATGTCACAATTCTCAGGAAGATATAAAGGGAGGTACTCAGTGTTGGGACTGAAGGAAATGACTTACGATCCCCTTTTCAGCCTAGCATAATGGTTGTCAGTGAGGGGTTAGTCACCCTCCCAGAAACATTTGGCAGAATCTAAAGGCACTATTGGTCATCACAACCAGGGGAAGAGGTGCCACTGACTCCCAGACTGTTGCTGAGCTGTGCACATCCCAGTCTGCCATCGCCCCAAAAGAAAACGCAACAACAAAAATAAAAGCCATTTGGTCCAGTAAGTAACGCCCATAAATATGGTTAGAAGCATCTTAGAGGGCTGGAGAGATGGCTCAGTGGTTAAGAACACTGACTGCTCTTCCAGAGATCCTGAGTTCAATTCTCAGCCACCATATGTTGGCTCACAACCATCTGTAATGAGATCCAGTGCCCTCTTCTGGTGTGTCTGAAGACAGAGACAGAGACAGTGTGTGCTCACAGACATAAAATAAATAAATAAATCTAAAAGAAGAAGAAGGAAGAGGAGGAGAAGGAGGAGGAGGAGGAAGAGGAGAAGAAGAAGGAGGAGGAGGAGGAGAAGAAGGTGGTGGTGATACATTTAAGAGCTATGAGAGCAGGGCAGGAGAATCCAGTGGTTTTATTTCACACACATCTCTACACCATCAGAATCCTTGAAGCTGTAACCTAGCACTGATAATTAAGTAGCCCATGTTGTACACATGTTCTTTATATGGGCTGTTATTTTTAACTCCGTGTCTGCACTCCAACTCCCATCAGTCCAACCAGGAAGAAACTGCTGTCACCCCTTCAGAGTTTGGAACCCGGATGTATAGGAAGGCTGAATCACAAACACAGAAAGTTGCTGCAAATCTGATTCAAGAAATTTGAGAATTAAACCCCAAAGCCACACCTCTTCTCCAAATTAGGAGCTAAGGGAAAAAGCTAGAAGCCTAAGATGACATGTTTTTTTTTTTTTTTTTTTTTTTAATGTGCTATAAAGAGGAGTACATTTTGTTTTGTTTTGTTTTGGTTTGGTTTGGTTTTGCTTTCGTTTTTTTGTTTTTCAAGACAGGGTTTCTCTGTGTAGCCCGGGCTGTCCTGGAACTCACTCTGTAGATCAGGCTGGTCTCGAACTCAGAAATCTGCCTGCCTCTGCTTCCCAAGTGCTGGGATTAAAGGCGTGTGGCACCACTGCCCGGCAGAAGTACATTTTTTTTTTCTCAGTGTTTCCTAGTTGAGTTGGCCTTCCTGGCATCATTCCCAGTCTCATTTCTTAGAGACAGACAAGCCTCTTTTGCCCTGAGCATGCGTTGTAACTAGCACCAACCCAAGCTACAGGTAGCGAGTGAGTCCAATTTCTGCCCCTACATAATTTCCCTAGCCTCATTTTACAGCTCAAAGACCTGTTTCTAAATTATTTCAAAATTCACTTGTGTCTTATAAAAATAACTATTATGTTCCACACAATCGTGAAACAAGGGCTTGGGGCCTCGTCGATATTCAATGGGCGGGGGAGCAGAGACTAACCTGTTTCTGCAATCACATTGCTTTGTGTGAGAGACCAGAGTAGAAGAATTCTAATCAAGCTTTGGCAATGCAACCCCCGCATAGGCCAACCAGGACATGGGGTGGGACGACAGCATCTCTGGCATTTAAGGAATATAGGGAAATATGACTGTGATTTGAAATGAACACAGAGCTAATTGTTGCCATCTGTGACTGAAGATGACCTTAGACATGGTTAGGAGGCGGAATTACGGGAGTAGGAACCTGCAGATAATACATGAAAAAGAGAAAAGCAACGGGGCTGGAGAAATGTCTCCCCGGTTAAGAGCACTTCCTGCCCGTGCAAAGACCATGAGTTCGGTTCCCAGAACCCACAATAGGCAACCCAAAACCGCTTGTAACTCCACCTCCAGGGGATCGGACACCTCTTCTAGCTTCTATGGAAACTCGAGTACATACCCAGACTCAGACAAATACTTAGAAAGAAAACAAATCTCTTTAAAAGGAGATCAAAAGATGTTCTTCATGGAGAAGCAGGACTCGGGGATCCTGAACAAGCTAGTAAAAGAATCCATACAAAGTAAGGAATTAAAAAGTCCCACACCCCACCAGGGCTTCTCTTTAACAACTTATTATTATTATTATTATTATTATTATTATTATTATTATTATTATTATTATATTTTAAAAAACACAATAGTGGTAAATTTTGGTGTTACACAAGAGTGATGTTTTTTAAAAGGGATTTCCAAGATTGAAAATACATGAGGAAAGTTTCTAAAGTGCAAAGTGCTACCTTTCTCCAAGTAGATTCATATCACTCTGTGACTATTTCATGAAATCCTGACTCCTCCCCGGGGCATAATGTGGCATTTGATACATAACAGGTGCTTCAGAGAATGCAACAAATGGCACGATGTCCCTAGGAAGGGGTATTCAAGGAAATACACATCAATCACTTCAAAATTGTTTAGTAATGTCTTAAATGATGGGTTATAAGGCTCAGTAATATTTTTTAATGGCATAAGATGAAAGGTTAACCAAATATATTACATAACAACTAAAAATTTAAAATTATATCTCTGTTGGGCCAAAGCTAACACGATTCAATTTATCAGAAATAAATACAAAATCCATCACTCAGGTTCAAACACCCAGTTGCCAAAAGTTAGCTGAACTAGTCTTTTTATATGAGTAAAACTTCAGAGATTTTATTGACAGAAAATTTATTTCGAGTCAAGGGTATGATTTGACTGTTGGAAAAGGTAACGTGCTTTATCTGGGGGTGAGCTTTTGGTGATCTACTTCCTGCCTAATCAGAAAGTGACTGGAAGTGGTGATCTAATACATAAGACAACAGGAGAGGGCCTGGCACAGTCTACAGCACCATGCTATATCTGTACGAAGCCATCATCAGATATTGATGATAATCTGAGGTGGATACTGTGTTTTAGATGAATAGCAGCAAACTGGGGTTTCTAATCAAGATGTCTGCCAACTGGAAAAGGGTCAAAAACCAAACACTGTGTCCCCATGGTCATCTGGAAACCCTAGGAATGAAGACTGGAGAAAGGAAAAAAAGGCTCTCTTTAATTTTGATGATAGAATGAGGAAATGTGGACATCTGCCTCAAAATGCCCCTGCCTATGACCATCTGGCCTCTATTTTTATTTAATCACTAAATATTTCCAATAGCTACAACATGGAACCATGACTCCTGTGTCCACTAAGAGAAAGGACACTGACTTAGGAAGGCAGTTGTACTGGTGTCTGGTTACTTGGTTACTGGTGACTTCACCCTGGCTTTGAGTACAGATTTTTCTACGACTGCCCACTCCCTGTTTCTGCAGCATGCCTTCATCGCCATGCTCTGCCTCTCTCCCTTATGATGTTATTGTTCACTTGTCCTCTGACCTAGATTCCTGTGTATGACTCCTTTGCAGGTTTCTTGTCATTATCCTGAGACAGACATTATTCTGAGGACTTCCTCCACGGGTACAGACTGTGTTTCAGCTTGTTCTTTCTGATATCTAAGCTCTTGTGCTCTCTAAGTGGGTTTCTCAGTGCCTTCCTATGCTGGTAACTGTGTGGCTCGAGGGGCATGAGAAGATGGCCCCATTAGCTTGTCACATAAGCAAGAGGACTTGACTTTCACACACACACACACACACACACACACACACACACACACACACACACACACCAGCACTCACGTCAAAACTCTAGGCATAGAGGCATATGCCAGAACTTGAGAGGTTAACACAGGCTGATCCCTGGGGCTAGCCAAATTGGTAAACTTCAGGCTCAATTTTTTTAGAAAGAAAGAAAGAAAGAAAGAAAGAAAGAAAGAAAGAAAGAAAGAAAGAAAGAAAGAACCTATCTCAAAGAATAAGGTGAATCACCAATAAAAGAAGAGGTCACATTAACCTCAGGCTTCAGCACTGCACAGGCATGCCTGAATATGCACACATTCACACATGCATGCACACACTTACACATGCATGCACACACTTACACATGCATGCACACACTCACACATGCACATACACACTCACACATGCATGTACACACTCACACATGCATGTACACATTCACACATGCATGCACACACTCTCACATGCACATACACACTCACACATGCATGTACACATTCACACATGCATGCTCACAATCACACATGCATGCACACAATCACACATGCATGCACACACTCTCACATGCACATACACACTCACACATGCATGTACACACTCACACATGCATGCACACACTCTCACATGCACATACACACTCACACATGCATGTACACATTCACACATGCATGCTCACAATCACACATGCATGCACACAATCACACATGCATGCACACACTCTCACATGCACATACACACTCACACATGCATGTACACATTCACACATGCATGAACACAATCACACATGCATGCACACAATCACACATGCACATACACACTCACACATGAGTGTGCACACACTCACACATGAACATATACACAGACATGCATGCACATATTCACACATGCATGCACATATTCACACATGCATGCACACACTCACACATGAGTGTGCACACACTCACACATGAACATATACACAGACATGCATGCACATATTCACACATGCATGCACATATTCACACATGCATGCACACAATCACACATGCATGCACACACTCACACATGCATGTACACACTCACACATGCATGTACACATTCACACATGCATGAACACAATCACACATGCATGCACACAATCACACATGCATGCACACACTCACACATGAATGTGCACACACTCACACATGAACATATACACAGACATGCATGCACATATTCACACATGCATGCACACAATCACACATGAATGTGCACACACTCACACATGCATGCACACGCTCACACATGGACATACACTCACACATGAACATGCACACACTCATACATGTACCCATACGTTCACACATGCAGGTGCTCACACACATGCATGCACACACATAATTAGATAAAGGTCATTTTTTCACTCAGTTACTCATGGAAGATGTTTCTAACAATCTGAACTTTCACTGTCACCAGGAACTCTTTCTTTCCAGGCGCCTGGAAAAAAGACTGTTCTGAAATGACATGGGTGACATGGGAGAAATTCTGTATTTTTAGTGGACTGGACTAGAATAATTCTAAGATAGTTTTGAAAGACTAGAAGTTGGAGACAGACCACGACAAGGTAGTAAGATAGCTAGCTTCTTCCTCACCCTCGTGACCTGGAATGAGCCTAGTAGCTTAAGACAAACTTTTTTTTTTTGTTTGTTTCTTGTTCATTTGGTTTTTTGTTTGGTTTGGTTTTTTTTTCCTGCCAACAGGCCCCTAGCTGAAGAACTGGTTCGACAAGCTCCAGGCTGGATCAGAGCTTGTTACACAACAGCCAATCAACCATCTTATCTCTCTTCAAACTGAAGGACCCTAAATTAAAGGGTAAAAACTCTCCAGAGACTCAAAAAGCAACCCAGCTCTGAGAAGGACTAGATTGTTCTGCTTCCCGAGCCCCACACCCTCTGCAAAGCCGAGGGTCTTTCTCTCTGTAGATCCACGGCTCGCCTATGCTATGCGTCCTCCTCGCCCAGTAACCAGGGTCTTTCTTCTCCTATGGACTCTGTCTTCCACTCTCTTCAGTGTTCCAGATTTCTCCACAGCCACCTGTTGTATTTGAGATTTTTCTTACCTTTTAATTCAAAGCAGTCAGGGCCCCCAGACTGTATCATTGCTAATATGACAATATTCAACCAGGATATGTGGGGAGCTGAAGAAAACGAAGGCTGGGAAAGTGAGGTGACATTAAACAAGGGCTCACGTCCAGAAAGTGTCAGAGGCAGATGTGAGCACCAGTTGCCTATGTCCCCGAGCTACGGCTCTTGCCATCCCTCTACAATATCTACCGCATGGCCAAGGCCTCGAGTGACTCACAGAGCACATGGAAAATGTTCTTATTCAAGTAAACACACATGATTTAGAAACAAAGGTAGAACAAGAATGGAACGCAAGATGGAATCGCTCTTGTATGAAGACACTGCCATCCACAAAGAGGGAGGAAGTCTAGTTCTGAGTAAATATTTATTTGTTGCTACACAGCCACCGTTGGAGAGACTCACTCCACAGCTGACATCACAACTGACTCAAGAGACACCGAAAACTGTGTGAAAAGCTTCAACATAAGCCAGGTTTACTAAATTGGCACAGGAAGCTTTAGAAACAGGCAGTCTTATGTCTGAGATCTGCTTCCGTCCCTTGACATCTCTGAAATCCACCACCCCCCCCTTTTAAAATTTCATTTATAAAACAGGGGATGTGATATCTACCATGTGGAGTGTCAAGATCAAAATCATGCCATTTCCGGCTCTACTTCCCTGATCGTCACATAAAAAGACTTTCAGGGATAGTGGCTGAACCCCTTAAAAGTGATCTAACATGGAGACGAATGAGCAGGAAATTCATAAGGCCGGGTACATTGGGAAAGGAAGATCAGGGATCAGGATGCTGCTTGCATGAAGAGCAAAGGTGAGAGACACATGTGGTGGACCAACTACACAGCAGAACTCTTCTTAGGAACAAAGTCACATAGTTATGGTTCTCTGTCCAATAATAAAACTCCTTTGATGGCTAAGATCAAAAAGTCAAGTGACAGCACATGCTGGCGAGGATGTCAAGGGGACTACTTCTTCATTGCTGCTGGGAGTGCAAATTTGTGCAATCACTTTAGAAATCAATTTGGCAGTTTCTAAGAAAACTTTGAATAGTTATGCCTCAAGACCCAGCTATATCACTCCTAGGCATATACCCAAAAGATGCTCCAACATCCCACAAAGACATGTGCTCAACTATGTTCACAGTGGCTTTATTTGTAATAGCCCCAAACTGAAAACAACCCAGATGTCCTTCAACTGAAGAATGGATAAAGAAAATGTGGTACATCTACACAATGCAATACTATTCAGCTCTTAAAAACCAAGACATCATGGATTTTGCAGGCAAATGGATGGAACTTGATAATATCATCCTCAGTGAGGTAACCCAGTCCCAAAAGGACATGCATGGTGTATATACTCATGAGTGGATATTAGTCACAAAATACAGGTAACCATATTTTACTGCACATACCCAAAGAAGCTAAACAAGAAGGAAGGCCCAAGCAAGGAAGCTTGAATCTCACTTAATAGGGGAATAAAATAGTCATAAGATGCAAATAGAAGGAGGGAACAGGGAGGGAGGAGAGAGGGGAAGGGGAATGAGGGGGTTTCTAGATCGGGTGTCAGGAGAGACAAGAGAGATGGCCAGATGGCCATGAGAATGAATGGAAATCAGCAAAGGGGGTGGTGGGCATCTCCAGGAAGAGGCCACCTCCTATAGCCAGGCAGGACCACAGTGAATTAATTGATAGAGACACCAACCCACCCACAAAACTTTCCACCCAAAATTTATCCTGTTTACAAGAGATGTAGGCACTGGGGATAGAGTAGAGACTGAGGGAATGGCCAACCAATAACCAACCCAACTTGAGACCCATCCCATAGGCAAGCACCAATCCCTGCTGATACTTTGTTAAGCTTGCAGACAGGAACATGTTGTCCTCCGAGAGGCTCCACCCAGCAGCTGACTCAGACAGATACAGACACCCACAGCTAAACAGTGGATGGAGCTTGGGGACTCTTAGGGAAGAATAGGAGGGAGGATTGCAGCCCTCATGGGGATAGACACTCCACAGGAAAACGAACAGAGTCAACTAACCTGAACCCTTGGGGCGCTCAGAGATGAATCACCAACCAGAGAACATACACGAACTGAACCTAGGCCTTCCCACACATCTGTAGCAGATCTGCAGCTCTGTCTTCATGTGGGTCCCGAACACCTGGAGCTGGGGCTATCCCAAAAGCTGTTGCCTGTACTTGGGATATGTTCTAGTTGGGCTGCCTTGTCTGGCCTCAATGGGAGAGAAACCACAGCCTCACAGAGACTTGAAGTACCCAAGGAGGCCCCATGTGCTCAGAGGAGAAGAACAGGGGGGAGGGGGAAGGAGTGTTGGAAGGGGCAGTGAGCTGGATGTCAAGTGAATAAGAAAAATCAAATTAAAAGAAAACAATCATCAGACAATAATTTAAGTAAAATGGTATTTAATATAGGACATTAGCTAATTGCAAAACTTTAGATTTTGAAGACTAGATTCTGGGCCAGGCCTACAGGCTGAATTTTAGAGAACTCTCTAATAAATGGTTCACTGAAAAAAAAAAAAAAAGAAAGAAAGAAAAGAAAGAAAACTCTTTTGTAAAACTCCTTAGTAGAGATGTCTTAACGTCATTCAGTTTTTTCATTTAATATCATATAGGACAAAGAACTTATATAAAACTCTATCCCTAATACTAAATCTGTGCCACAACTTAATAATGGCTTTATTGAATACATCACCAGACAAATGAATAAATGAATCAATTACTGTCCAGAAGCATATTACAAAAAAATGATACATACACACGAAGTTCTTCATTGCAAGTACACTAAAAGGTTTTTCTAGGGCAAGGGTCAGAAAATGGTATCTGTAAAGGGAGAGTAAATATTTTAGGTTTTGAGAGGTAGTAGTTCTTGTGTCTAAACCATTCTTCCCACAAAATGGAAACAGCATATTTCCTGATAAATATTTATTTTCTGTGACATAGCCATAACCTAAGAGAGTTACCTAAAAATTGACATCACGGAAATAAACCAAACACAGTACTGTGAGGGAGAGTTTGGCTTAAAAACAAGGATGGAGCCATATACTTACAACATTATAGTATATGCACATATGAGTATATGCACATATGCACGTATTATGAGTTCATGTGAACTCCTCGTGGGCACTCTTGTGAGAAACCAGCCATGAACAACAAACACATACATGGACACACACAAGAGACTAGAATGTCATTGTGATTTGTAAATGAATGGTGAAATTCAGATTTTCTATACTTTCTGTCATGAATATTAGATTTTTTTTTTCTTTCAACGATTTAAGAAGCACGAAGACTACCCTTAGCTCACAAGCCATACAAAACAGATAGCCCGTAATTTAAAAGCAACCACACTCAATACGTGTTCCCCTACAACGCCCCCTTCAAATTGCTTCTGTAAGTAGAGAATCAAAGGCCAGTCTCTAACATTCCCAAATCTCCTTTTCTGCAGGGCTAACTTGAATGTATGCAGGAAGGGTGACTTATTTTCAGCCTCCTATAGAGCTCCTGATAAGCTGAAATATGACACAGGCAAAAAGATGTCACTTCCAGTATGATGAAGGAAATGCACCCCGCTTGTGTGTCTATCTCCTTACATGTCACGTTTATCCCTCTAACCGATCTTTTATCTGAAAGAAACGATGCTTACTCCATAGATATGAGTCGTTCTGTACCTTCTTATGAAAGACTGAGCCTTAGACTATGTTGTTCTTCCTGTTAGGTTCATGCACAGAATCAACATGAACTAACGATATTTGCAGAGTTCAGATAAGCATACACATTGTTATTTATATTTACGTTCACTGAGCTCTGGCTCTGCCCCTGTATAACTTCAGGGTACGAACAAACAGCATGAAGATTTTTTTGCGAGATATAAACCTCTCTAATTGAGTCAGTTTATCCAAAATGAAAACAAAAATACAAGAAGGAGGAAAATATTTAAGTGTCCTTTAAAAACAAAGACGCAAAATCTTTTATTTTCAGTTTTCATATTTTAATACATAACTGATATTAATTTATTCTTTTTATTGGTTATTTTATTTATTTACATTTCAAATGTAAATAAATGTCCTCATTCCCATTTTCCCCTCCACAAACCCCTATCCCAGGCTCCCTTCCCCCCAATCTATGAGGGTGCTCCCCCACCTACCCCACCCATTCCCACCTCACCACCCTAGCCTTCCCCTATTGTGGTTCATGGAGCCTCCACAGAACCAACGGCCTCCCCTCCCATTGATGCCAGATAAGGCCATCCTCTGCTACATATGTAGCTGGAGCCATGGGTCCCCCCATGTGTACTATTTGCTGGTGGTTTAGTCCCTGGGAGCTCTGGGTTGTTAGGTTAGTTGATATTGTGATTCTTCCTATTTGAGTTGCAATCTTCTTCAGCTCCTTCAACCCTTCCCCTAACTCTTCCATTGGGGTCCCTCGTCTCTGTCCAGTGATTGACTGTGAGCATCTGCCTATGTATTGGTCAGGTGCTGGTCAAACCTCGAAGGGAACAACCATACCAGGCTCCTGTCAGCAAGCACTTCTTGGCATCAGCAATAGTGTCAGGGTTTGGTTCTGCAGATGGGATGGATCCTTAGGTGGAGCAGTCTCTGGATGGCCTCTTCTACAGTTCCTCAGAAAATTTGAAATAGTTCTACCTGAAGACACAGCTACACAACACCTGGGCATACACCCAAAAGATACTTCAACGTATAACAAGGACACATGCTCTACTATGTTCATAGCAACCTATGTTCATAGCCAGAAGCTGGAAACAACCCAGATGTCCCTCAACAGAAGAATGGATACAGAAATTGTGGTACATTTACACAATGGAGTACTGCTCAGCTATTAAAAACAATGATTACATGAAATTCACAGGCAAGTGGATGGAACTAGAAAATATCATCCCGAGTGAGGTAATGACACAAAAGAACACACAGGGAAATGCAGAGACAAAAAAAAAAAAAAAAAAAAAAAAAAAAAAAAAAAAAAAGGAACAGAGAAGCAAAATCTTATCATATCTTCGTTTTAACTTTGAAAGCAACATTGCTTTTGGCTTACTGTGGGGAAAGGGGTTCTCTCACAACAGCTACCCTCAGTGCCAGATAAAGAAGAGACAGAAATGGAGGGTCCCCGGCACTGTGATGGTCCAGGGCCGTCTCAGCATCCACACAGACTCACCTGAACTTACTAAGTACTTCCCGAGTCAGTTTCTCTGGGCTAATGTTCGTAAATACTCCTTCTGGTCTCATGCTGGTGACTCAGAGCATTTCACTGCCACATCTTTACAAGGACATCATGCTGGACGGAAGCCAAGAAATAAAAATAGCCTTGGTGACCAGAAGTTGTGGTGCTGACACGGTTCGGTGCTTAAAATTGAGCAAAGCTCAACTGTGAACCATGAAGACTGATTTATGGCAGGCAGACGCAATGTTAAAGATCTGCTTATTTGTGGGATATCTTTTTTTTTTTTTCTGGCCACTGCACTTCTAATTAAAACACCAGGAAAAGCAGAAACAGAAGAGAGAAAAAAAAAAAAAACAATACAATAAAGACCTTTCTTAGGAGGGTCAGAGCCTGGGGAGATGGTTGAGTTTGATTCCTAGAACCCGTGTGAAAACTGAGATGAACAACGGTTTGCTTGCACTTCTACAGTGAGAGGCAGGAGGCCTAGAAGTGGGAGAACCCACCAAAAGATCCTGCTTTAAAAACAAAGAAGAGAAGGTGTTCCTGAGTTATCCTCAGACCTCCCCAGTGTGCTATGGCATGTGTGTACAAGCACACAGGAACAGACACATGATTTTTTATAACGTTACTATTTTGTACAATATATCAGGATTAGTTGATTAGTTTCCCTTCCCTCTTTTCCTCATAGGTCAGCCTTATCTCCCCACCCTTCCAACTCCATCCTCTCTCTCTCTCTCTCTCTCTCTCTCCTTCTCTCTCTTTCTCTCTCTCTCCTTCCCTCCCTCCCTTTCTCTCTCTCTTCTCTCTCTCTGTCTTTCTCTCCTCTCTCTCTGTCTCTTTCTCTCTTTCAACAAACAGGCAAGTAAAAATGACTAACAAATAAAACCATAAAAAAAAATTAACAAACTAACAAATAAAAAGAATAAAAAACAGACTAAGAAAGAGTACAAGAAACACATGCACACAAAGACACACAAAACCATGAACACTCAAAGTCAGAAACCGTAACACACAAGGAAAAGACCAGTAAGGAGATAGATAGAATGAATATATATATATATATATATATATATATATATATATATATATATATATATATATATCCAAGCAAAGCAATATGAAACCAAAAATCCCCCCAAAATACCTTTGAGTTCATTTTGTGTTGACTACTGTTTGGTGTGGGGCCTGCCTTTAAGTATGGTTTGTACTCCAAGTACAAGAGAGACTCCCTTGGAAAAGCAATCTTTCACCTGTGAGTGGTTGTTAGTGCCTTGGATGGGGATGGAGCTCTTGTCTAGTCCTCCTCTGGGCTCTGGGGACCTTTCTCGTTTGAATCTGTGCTGTCACAGTCTCTGGGAGCTCGTATGTACATCAGTCCAGCTGCAAGCACAAAAATTCTAAACAGGTTTGCAACAGCCCGTTTCATGGCACCGAATAAACTACTGAGATTATTCACACTAAAAGTAAAAAGACTAAAATGTTCGTTCATTTTTATCAATAAATAATATTTTGGAGTTTCTTAATAAGACAATAGAAAGTAGTATGAATATGAAAAGAGGTAAGTATCTTGACATATCATATATATAGTGCAACTGATTCAACTAAAAGTATTAGAACTTAGGAAATGTCCATTAGTATAAAAATGTCACTAGTCTTTTCATTAGCAATTAGGTCGGAAGTTACGTGCTCAAGAAAATGTTTAAGAATATTTTGATTTTGCTACATTTCAGTCTATTTCAATTTACCATCAAACACATCATTATCTAACTCACCCTGCAAAATTCTGAGAAGCCTGTCTCAGCTTCCCCTGCATGCTTTTGTAGTTAAGTTTGTGTCTACATCAGCACTTCTATTATACACTTATAGTTTAGGAGTTTAAAGCTCAGCCATAAAAATTAACTAAGGCTGGAACTTGGCAGGCAGCTCACAAGCACATTTTGTTTTTAACCAACCTTCAAGAAATTCCACATGGCTATTTCTAAATCCCTGTACACCAAACTTAAATAAGAAAAATTCTGGCCAACACGAGACACTTCTTTAAGCTAACTCCCTTCAAACACAGGGACTTTGTTTAAATTTGATGTCATTATTCCATAACCAGTCCTCATCTCTCCTCCAAGTCTCTCGGCCACTCTGATGGCTAGCCTGACTGACACCTGCAGCCTGATGCTTCTGGCTTTGAGATGCTTACCAAATATCTCATGCTGCCACTGATCTGTGAATGCTCTGAGAACTGTCAGCAGAATCTTCACATGGGGGGCCTCCACGGCTCAGCCATATTCTTCCTCTGCCCCACCTGAAGACATGCCTTTTTCAGTTTGGTGATTACATCCATAAGGACCAGAAGGTAATCTGGGGTGGGGGTGGGAGTGGGAGGGATCACTGTTCATCTATGTAAACAGAGCTGTCTTCACTCCAAAATCCCAGGCTGTAGCTTGGAACTGTTGGAAGAGAATGTTCCACAGGTGGTTCCTGTGTCTACACATCTTACTTGGGAAGCAACAACTGTTTCCTTTTCCAAATGTCCTTTTGTATAGTTAGCAGCCTTAGAAGAAAAAGATGGTGGCTCCTTCTGTCAGAGTGAAGCAGATGACCCCTGACAGGCATAATAGAGACCATATCTCCCTTCTAAACAAAGGATGGAGTGCTCACTGCCCATAGTAAGGACTCTGACTTCTAACTGGTAAGTTTGCGCCCTGTGCGTGCCTTCATCATTTGCCCCTTCATACTCAACACAGTGGGAATTCAGCTGTGCAGCAAAGCTGTCACTTTACAGCTCTCATTCCTGTGAATAATAAACTACATTTGGTCGCTAAGCCAGGACCCTTGAATCCTGTGGGGGCAGTTGAAAAACCATGACTGGCCTTGCAAGGAGCAGAAATGCCCTCTTCACATTTCCTGTCATGCATGCAGGGTGAACGTCAACTCCTTAAAGGCCGACTCTCTCCAATTCACCATTTTTTTATTTGATTCAATGCTTGATCCCATGATCTCCAGTCCAGAGACCACTGTCCATCAAAGGATGCCCAGTAAACTGTCTTAAAGAAGCGTGGGGCACATCATCAATCCAGGACAGGAAGAAGCAGTTTCCGAGGGCTCCCTGAGGGTTAGGACAAAGGAAGGAACTGAGAAGTGAGGTAAACTCTATATTCCCCTGCATCGAGTCTGCCCCTCTGTGTTGCTGTGGGAATTTGGAAACATTATTCACACACAAAGACTTCTGGTAGAACTGCACTGAATGTCTTCACCGATTTCTATACAAATATGGAGAGCAGAAGAATGTGGTGTCAGAGAGCTTGTGGCCTCTAAATTGGAATAAACGTGGAATTTGCCTTTTTCTGATAATCCTCACTTCTTTTTTGTTTGGTTGGTTGGTTGGTTGGTTTGGTTTGGTTTGTTTGTTTGTTTGTTTGTTTTTTCAAGACAGGGTTTCTCTGTGTAGCCTTGGCTGTCCTGGAACTCACTCCGTAGACCCGGCTAACCTCGAACTCAGAAATCTGCCTGCCTCTGCCTCCCAAATGCTGGGATTAAAGGCGTGCGCCACCACTACCCGGCATAATCCTCACTTCTTAAATGTGTCTTCTCTTCCCCACTTGGCCAAACCAGAAGAGAAATCAAAAGAAGGGCAGATCATTTACACCTCAGCCAAAAAACATGTCTGTCATGTTCTACTGTTTAAAATATTGAAAAAGAATATGCTGTCTGAGCTACTCCTCAGTTTAGCCTGACGCGATTGCTTGACTTCATGGCAATGTGTGATTTAGCGGGGTGCTTCAGAGGAAGACTTAAAACTCCTTCTGAGAATTTAAGAGTTTTAAGGCTAATTTGGAGGCCTTTTTTAAGATGAAATGAGCCATGTGCCGTGTTCAAGAGCTGTAGCCAAATTGGTCAGAAGCACAAGAGAACAGGGCAGTTGATGGTAGCCAAGTGAGAGAGGCCCAGCCTGGGCTTAAGCAGGGCTCCCTGGTACCTTGCAGCAAGCAGTAGCTAAGCCCACGTGGAAACTATCTGCTTCAGATCTCCAACAGGGCTGGACCCAGGATCTCCCAAGCATGGATGATGTAGGAAGACCAGGACTTGTCAACAACATGTCTCAAGCCTGCTCTCTGATGGAACATCTTAGCCACTCACACCTCACTTCAAACTTACAACGAAGAAGATACTAAATATCCAAGCAGCTGGGGGTCTCGGGAATCCCCTGTTGAGACAAAAACAAAAGGTTTTCCGCTGATGGGACCTCATACCAGTCCACTGTTCTATGTAACAACTCAGGCTCATGTTTAAACCCTTTGCAGATTTTAGCCTTTGAAGAGAAGCTGTCTCCTAAATTGGTGCTAAGTTAAAACAGAGAAGGCTTGGGGGTTTCATGTTCATGACAGAAGGAGTAATAGTGCAGAAGAAAACACAAGTCCAGGCAGGTCGGTGGTAGGCACATTCTCCTTCCAGCACCTCTGCCTGCGAGCACGCTTCCTCAGCTGGGCCAGTTGGAAGAAACTGAGCTGAATGGTGTGGTGATGTTTCTAATGAGGCTAAGTAGGAACCAGAAGGAATTAAGTCATTATTTTCCCCCCTGTGGACAAAGCAAATCTAAATTGTAAAGTCGGAGTCTCCAGAGTCAAGAGGTTTTATGTACTTACCAGCTGCTGTCTCTCTGACCCTCGAGGGGCATCGTAGTGTGGCCACGCACGAAGCGCTGTTAAAAGTGATACCAGGAGTTCTTTTAAAAATGGCTTTTTATTCTGAGCAGTGGAGCGACGTCTGGGTATGAAGTCACATCTGCGATTTAACAAGCTATGACTGGCGTCAAGGGACCACGGTATTCGTTTCACTATTCGGTGTCCGGTAAGCATACACATGTTCATGAAATGCTTCCTAAAAATATTATTTGGCACACAGTCATGTTTTGCTCATGAAAGTTTATGTACATCATTAAGAATTAAGAACATCCGTATAGACGGCTTCTTTTAAAGCTCATGCGTTTATTACATGGAATTATTTCATTGTAATTAATATGCAGGAGCCTTTCTCTCTGCCTACAAGCACCGTTCTGCTCCGAAGGGCTACCTCTAGAGTTTCCAGTGCCTCAAGGAGCATCCATACCGTCCTCACGCTGAGCCAAGTTTGCAGGTTTCCTAAAGACAATGTCTAAAACACCCTTCAGCAGGTTGCTTCACCAATTAACTGTTAAAAACATTAATAAGCATGCTAACCCTCCCACAGGGAATTCGGAAAGAACGATTATCTTCTCAGGGTGTGAGTAGAGAGACAAGAGTGGTGGAGTTAAGCTTTAATATCTATGTGCTTCTTAACAGAGGCCTCGACTTTACTGTAGAATGTTTGTAGTTAAAATTCCCAAGAGAAGAGGTCAGTAGAGAGTGCCCTGGTTCCTTCTCATGGAACTCTCTCTCCAGCCCATTGCAACCTCAGGCAAGAGATAAAGAACAAAGGAAAGTGAACAGGGACTGAACCAAGCAGCATCAGAACCAGTTTCATAGTGCCTGCAGGGGCTGACGCATGCCACAGGTGAGCACATAGGTGAGTTAAAACAGATAATTACCCTGTGAAGAAACCGAGCTACCCACCTACTAGTGAGTGGATACACTCCCCAAGTCCTTTTGGTATTTATTTGCTACTGTTGCTGTAGTAAGAAGGGAGACATTTGAACAGTCATTGGGCTGAGCCCTCCTGGGCTGGGTTTGCTGCCAAAAAGAGCAAGTGCGGCCAGCCATTCTTGCTTCTTTGTCTTTCATCCTCTGCCGCATGAAGGGAAACCATCTTCTCTTGGCTTGGTGCAGCATCCAAGGCATTGTGTGTTGGAATCAGTCACCAGAGCTGCCGCAACCATAGTACTGGCATCTCCACACCACCAACGGCCAGGTGAGCACTAGCAAGGTAGTTCCAGAACTGTGTGGCACCGGGTACAGCGTCGCCACTGACACAGCTGATCTCAGGAAAGGGCTGGGGGGCCTGAGGAAATAAGGCAGGAAAACATGGATCTGGGTGGAAAGAGAACACTCAAGGTAAATCTAAGTGCAGAAAAAGCATCCACCCTCCCGGCTTACAGTCTCAAACACAGAAAGCACCAGGAAGAGAGTGTAACCCTGGCACCCCATGGAAAGCTGTGTGTCAACCAGAGAGGACATGCTGGCTCACATGTTGAAACCACTGGGAACAATGGACCTCTCTCTATATCTGAAAAATAACAACAGAAAGAGAGGGGGGTGGGGACACATTCATCCAAACTGGGAAGAAGTCATGTATTTCATTTTGTTTATCTCCCATTTTGTTTACACTGTTGTATTTCAAGTGTTCCATAGTTTTATTTTAGCCTTATTTTATTTTATTAAACCATTTAGAATAAATGGTTTTCTCTCTTGGCACGCACTTTGTCTCTTCATACAGTAGAGTTTTACAGAGGTTACCTGATGTGTAAACTCTCAATAGATCACATACCAAAACATAAATGATATTCTGCTAATGTATATTAATTTAGAAATTATTTGTCTTGTATTAACTCAGAAATAATGTTAAAGAGTTTTCAAAAAAAAAAACTGCAGAATAGTCCCAATCCACATATGGTGCATATACACAAAAGAATTTTTAAAGAAAAATGAAATCATGGATTTCAAAAAAAAAAAAAAAGGATAAAACTGGAATCAGTATGTTATGCAAAATCAGCCAGACTCAGAAACATAAACACCACATTGAATCCAGTAACACATCCTTCTGAGTAGCCCATGAACTGCTCAAAAAGGCCAGTTGACGAAGGAAGATTCAAATGTGTGTTTAACTAAGTTTAGCCTTCAGGAAGCTGACAGGAAGATCAGAAGTTCAAGGCCAACTAGGCTATGCAGCAAAACCCTGCCTCAAAGAAACCAATCCAATAAATAAATAAATAAATAAATAAATAAATAAATAAATCCTTTTAAAAAGGGGAGGTAACCTATGAGAAAACATTTGTAGACTGATCATATATTTGGGAAACAGGCCTTAATACATGAGCAATTCAAAAATAATATAAAAACAAATAACCCAATGTAAACAATGGTGCAGGCCCTGAATGAACATCTCTCCCGAAAGGTGTGCAGAAGCTGGAGAGATATTGAGCCAGTAAAGGCTGTCATACAAACACAAGGGTCTCAGAACCCATGCAATACCCTGGGCTTAGTGCTCCACGCCTTCAGCCCCAGCCTTATGGCAAGGGGTTATTGAATCAGACAGGGACGGAAAGTTCCCTGGCTGCTGATAGACCCTGCCTCAGAAAATAACAATGCAGGACCACTGAAGAAAGACACATGTTGTAAACTGTTGGCCTCTACGTATCCCCAGGTGTACACAGGCATACACTGCACCTCTACACAATGACACATACACAGAGACACACACACAAAAGGACTTGTGGCCAATAAGGCACAGGAAAAGGCCCTCGGGATTACTAACCATCTGGAAAGGTAGAATCAAAACCGTCTGTCAAACCACATGTGCAAAGATGGCTGTAATCAAAACGAAAACCAAAGAGATGCTGCTTGGATATAGGAAGGAGGGAGCATCTGTGTTCCGTGGGTAGAAATTACTGGGAAACAAGAATAAGGTTATTCTGAAATATCCAAAGTAGATCTGCTATTGACTCAGGGATCCCTGTACCATAGTCGAGAGGATTTGTGGCAGCACCATTCACAAGAGTTAAGATGTGGGAATGACCTCAGTGTCCAGGGATGAATGAATGGGTAGATAAATTCTAAAATGTAGAGACAGTGGAATATTATTCAGCCATTTAAAAGAGAAATCTTGTCATTTGTGGCAGCATGACCGGACCTAGAGGTCATGGTAGTAAATGAAACAAGCCAAATACAGAAAAATACTAGTGTATGACTTTGCTAGAGTCACACTCTACGAAGTAGAAGGCGGAGTGGGAGGGGCGTGGAGGAGGGGCGAAAGGAGTGGAACGGTAAAAGGCTGCAGCTTCAGTCACGCAAAATAGGTTGTTTCAGAAACTCACTAGCACTATCAACGTCGTGATTATAATTAGTAATTCTGCGTTGCAGGCTGAGGACCTGCTCCACGCAGCTCCCGAGATAAGTATTTTTACCAAAAAGAACAAGAAAGCGGCAGCAAGGAAAGGGGTGATGGGAAATTCCGGGAGTGAGGGACGCGTTTGGTGCCTTGATTTGGATGGTGGCGAAGTACGTCCTTATCTCCAAACCCACCCACACACATGCACTGTGTGAGTGTGTGTACAGCTGCTTCTGCATGCCATTTCTCAAAAGAGCAAATCAAAAAGTAAATAATAACCAAACCGCAGTTTTAAAAGATGCTACCATGGCTGCCCTCCGAGAGACCCAACGAGCACCTGAAGGAGTCAGATGCAGATACTTAAACCCAACCAATGAAGCTGGGGACCCTTGTGGTTGAATTAGGGAAAGGGTGGAAGAAGCTGATGAGGAAGAGGGTGACCCCATAGGAAGAGTAGCAATCTCAACTAACCTGGACCCCCGAAAGCTCTCAGACACTGAGCCACCAACCAGGCAGCATACAGCAGCTGATATGAGGCCCCCGACACATATACAGCACAGGACTGCCAGGTTGGACTCATTCAGAGAAGACTCGCCTAACCCTAGGGAGACTTAAGGCCCCAGGAAGTGGGGAGGAGTGGGGACAACCTCTTGGAGACCGGAGGGAGGAGATGTGGGATGAGGAACTGTTGGAGGGTGAACTGAGAAAGGGAGAACAACTGGACTGTAAAAAAAAAAAAAAAAAAAAAAAATTAAATAATAATAAAAATATCTAACGTAAAAAAGAGGTTGCGACCACAAAGTTTTATCAGAACAATAGTTGAGAGAGAAGGAACAAAACAAAACAAAATAAAAACCCTGCTTTCCCATGTATCTGCATCTGTGTTGTTTTAGCTGCTTCCATGAACACACAATTATCTTTATAATGGTGATTTTTTAAATACATACACAAATAAGAAACAACAGACATTATGGTTTAGATAAGAGGCCACCAGAACAGCCACTACAACACTGAGGACCAAAAGAGATACAAAAATAACTTCAGTCTGTTATTTTTTTTTTTTTTGTAATCCACATCAAAGCACAATTGTTTTGTTTCCATTTGATTAGCAAGCATTGTTTGTGCCACGACTGATGTTTGTACTTCTTCCTCTCGCTCTTATAAAAGAGCGTGGACAAAGGGCTGGAGAAACAGCAGAAATACTGAGAAATTATAACACTGAGGTTCTTTGGCCTGTCACAAAACCTAAATACCCCGCTTCCAAAGACATAAAGGAGCCAGTAGCTTATTCTCTAGCTGATACCAAATATCAGGATTTGACAAGACTATTGAAGATTTACGATAACAAAGGCAATAATAATAGTTTCCCTTTAAAGTCTAATGTAAGTCAGACATTGTGTTAAGCACTGCACACTCGTGTGTCACAGTTATCAAAGCCAACACTGGTATTTCTTAGATAAGAAGTATTATTCCACTCCAACTCTTGACCAGGTTTTAAAAAATTATTAGATTATTAATAACATTCATATTAAACGTTACTGAGTACATGCCAATGCTGGGACTTAAGATTGGGCCTATATGATTCCACAGGCTAGCCTATGCCTCACGGTGAATATCATAATTAGCATCCTATGCAGACCATCAGAGTAACACTTAATTGTGTGCCGCTGGTTACTTAGAATGCCAGCTTTACTCTGAGCCCAAGATATGCAAGATGGTATCGTTTCAAGGAGGTGTGTTGTCTCCTGTTGGAGGGACACTGTACTCCATGGTGGGAGGTGTGGACAGTAAGACAGAAGAGTGGAGTTTGCAGGCTAGTGAAAGAAAAGCCATTCTAACCCAAGGAGGCATTAAAGAAACTAAGACGGATACAACCTGTTGCGGGAAGAGGAACTCCAGAGCAAACGTTAAAGCTGGGACAAAACGTCTGATTTGAGTTAAGGCTCATCCCACTCCATGAAACGTAACCCAAACCAACGCTGCATGGGTGGCTAAGAACCTGAAACACAAGCCTAGGAGAAAACCAAACATTACTGATCTGCTAAAGGAACATAGCAACAAAATGACTCCTGACAACCTTATACTACAGTAGAGATGAGTGCTTCGCTCAGCCATCATCAGAGAACCTTCTTCCTATAGCAAACATGAACGAATACAGAGACGCACAGACAGAAAGTATGCAGAGAATGAGATATCTTGGAACACTCAGCATTAGATGAGATGTCTCCGTCAAACCCTTCCCCTCAGGGCTCAAGGAACTCCACAGACAAGGAGGTGGAAAGGATGCACAAGCCAGAAAAGATGGAGGACACCAGGAAGACAAGGCATTCTGAAGACAAGAAGGTCGGTACTTGAATGAACTCACAGAGAATGTGGCAGCGTGTGTAGGGCCTACACGGGTCTGCACCAGATGGAATCCTAGAGCCAAATGAAGAGAGGAATGCACAACCCCATCGTAGCCCAGAAACTATCTCCAGTTGATAAACACTTGCAAATGAAAATTTTGTTTGTTTGTTTGTTTGTTTGTTTCCAAAGGAGAAGCATGGGTTTCTTTGCCTCTTTTTTCTTACTTGGTTGTTTTCTTTTCCTTTTCCAATTTGTTTTGTTATGACTCCTCAGATGGCTGCTTGTTTTCCAAGGAGAGATAGAGAATGGGGTGGATCTGGATGAGAGGGGGATTGAGAGGAACCGGAAAGAGGTGCGGGAGGGAAAACTGAAATCAGAATGTATTGTATGACAAAACTCTATGTGATGGTTTGTATATGCTTTCTCTAGGGAGTGGCACTATTAGGAGGTGTGGCCTTGTTGGGGTAGGTGTGTCATTGTGGGGTGTGGGCTTAAGACCCTCATCCTAGCTTCCTGGAAGCCAGTATTCTGCTAGCAGCCTTCAGATGAAGATGTAGAACTCTCAGGTCTGCCTGAACCATTCCTGCCTGAATACTGCCTTGCTCCCACTTTGATGATAATGCACTGAACCTCTGAACCTGTAAGCCAGAGCTTAATGGGCTATCCTAGAAGAACTTTGAAAGACTTTGTTGCTGAGGGTGATTTGAACTGTGGAGGCTTGGCTCTAGGGGAGAATTTTAGTGTGTGGCCAAGAGACTGTTTCCATGATATCTCCGTGAACAATGTTCCTGCTTTTTGCACTTCTCCAAGCAGTCTCCCTAAGGCTCAGGGGAAGAAAATCAAATTAATTGCATTGACAAAGGAGATCTCAAGACAGTCCAGTTTAGACTCTATGCTGTGGTTTAGTCTCATAAAGAACGTGATGACGAAGCATAGCAAGTGTAGAAAGAAAAAAGTACAAAATGTGTGGTTTATGTAATAAAGGGCACCAGGAAGTGAAATGGAGCAGAATCCGGTGTTCTAGGAGATAACAGATTAAGGGAGTGGAAGGTTGGAGCAAGATCCCACCCAGCTAAATTAAGATGCAGGCATGATGTTACACACCTATTAATCCCGGGAGGCAGAGGCAAACAGATCTCCGAGTTCAGGATCAGCTTAGTAAACAGCAAGCTGTAAGTAAAGTTTAAATCCAGGTCTGGAGAACCACATTTTTAATCCTAGCATTTAGGAGGCAGGCATTAGATCCCTGAGTTCAAGGTTAATAATCTCAGAGCAAGTTCCAGGACAGCCAATATTAGACAGTGAAATAGTTGAAAACAGAAAGTTGGTGATAATGTAATTGAATAAGGGAGGGCCAAGTTTCAGCCCAAGCAAGGAGCAGAACTTGTCAGCTTCATCATGTGACTCTGGCTTTAGAATCCAGAAGAGAAGATCACCAGGACAACTGATGCTGGGCAGCTGGAGCCAAGAAGTTAGCCATGATTAAGAAGAGACCAACATCATTGAGATGAAATTTGGGAAGTGTTTTCTGAGAACACATACACACACACAAACTGTATTTCAGAGATAGCCAAGGTTGTACCTTGTGCTGCAGCTTGACTTGGTATTGTATAAGAATCACCCAGGTGGTACTGGTTTTGAACATATGCAGGGGTCATGGAGAGCAACTGAGACTTGGTACTGTGGGAGGCCAGGGAAGGCCATTGGTGAAGGTACAGCCTCAGTTGCAGTTGATGGCCCAGAACCAAAGGGGTCATGCAAAAAAGTTGAGGTTTGGCAATATAAAGAGAGCCTATGAGAGGCTAAGTGAAGTCTAGTTTCAGTAGAAGACCCCAGTGTATTGGAGATGTCAGCACCATGGGATGATCACCAAGAACAGCAGGAGCAATGGGATGGAGTCAACCAGAGCCTAGAGTGCTACAGAGGGCAGAGCTGGACAAGTGAAGCAAGACTTTTGGAGGAGCCCAGAAGATCATGTGTGGATCCCAGACATTGGAAAAAGGAGCTGTGAAGCTCAAGTTACCTTGGAGACACCAAGACGTTAGAGATGCCAGAACCACCCGATAGCTGCTGAGGAAAGCTGCTCACAGGGAGAGGAACCAGCCCAGGAGAAAGAAGTTTGGTGTGGTCAGCAAAGATAAAACAAGAGATGGAGATCTAAAGACCACTTTGACGTCAGGCATGGAGATGCAGAGTTTGGAGTTTGCAAGCTGGTTTCCTGTCTTGCTTTGAGGATTAGAGTTAAGTGATTGAATGAATCTCAGAAGAGACTTTGAACTTTCAACATTGTTAAAAGTGCTATAGACTATGAGGTCTTTGGAAGTTAGACTAAATATATTTTTTATTATGCTAAGGTTAGGTATGGCCCCCATAGACTCATGTGTTTAAACAAACCTATGGGGATCAGGGAGTGGAATATGATGGTTTGTATATGTTTGGCCCAGGGAGTGGCACTATTAGGAAGTGTGGCCTTGTTGGAGTAGGTGTGGCCTTGTTAGAGGAAGTGTGTCATTGTGGGCATGGGCTTTAAGACCCTAGTCCTAGCTTCCTGGAAGCCAGTATTCTGCTAGCAGCCTTCAGATGAAGATGTAGAACTCTCAGCTCCTCCTGCACCATGCCTGCCTGGACACTGCCATGCTCCTGCCATGTTGACAATGGACTGAACCTCTGAACCTGTAAGCCAGCCCCAATTAAATGTTGTCCCTGTAAGAGTTGCCTTGGTCATGGTGTCTGTTCACAGTAGTAAAACCCTAGCTGAGATATTCTATTTTAAATAAAATAATAATAACTGGGATTCAAGTGGTAAGTGAGTTATTGCTAGGAAGACTCAAAAAAAATAAAAAAAATCTCATACACAGAAAGTAGAGCCTGTTCCAGACAAAGAGGAGAGAGGCCTGGGGAGAGAAAGATCTCATGGGCTGGGGTGGAGAGAGACACCCACAAACAAGGGAAGTACAGAGTCCATTGAGAGAAAAGAGTAGGATGGTGCTGGGCACTGAGGTACAGACACAGGAGACAGAAGTACCAGAGTCCGTTCAGGGAAAAGGGTTGGGTGCAGCTAAGTGTAGAGAGGCAGAGGAGCGACAAGCTACCAAGATGCTGGGGTCATGGTGGTGGTGTAGATTTCAGAACTTTATAATTTCAAAAGAAATTATAATTTTCAAAAGAAATTATAAATGTCTTCAGGGGAGAAAAATAAAGTATTTTCAGGAGACAGAAGTGACTTGGTATGATCAGAGACAAAGGAAGAAGCTACTCCAGTTCTTAAAATAGCCAACAGGGAAAATGATGAAAGTCTGAATTAGCACGTACTAGAAAGACAGAAGACAGTCAGAAGGCAGTGTATAAGGTATATAGCATAAAGAAAAAGATAACTCTTTAGAGGGTTAGAAAACAAAATGAATAAAGACATTAGGAGAAATAATAGAATTGATATAGTTTGAGATATTAATTTTTCTATTTATTTATTTATTAGTTATTTTATTTATTTACATTTCAAATGTTGTCCCCCTTCCTACTTTCCCCTCTGCAACTCTCCCATCCCATTCCCCTGCCCCTTTGCCTCTACAAGGGTGCTCCCCAACCCACCCACCCATTCCCCCCTTACCGCTCTACTGTCCCCTTACACTTGGATATCAAGCCTTCACAGGACCAAGGGCCTCTTCTCCCATTGATGCTAGATAAGGCCATCCTCTGCTACAGATGCAGCTGGAGCCATGGGTCCCTCCATGTGTACTCTTTGGCTGGTGGCTTAGTCCCTGGGAGTTCTGGGCAATCCAATTAGTTGATACTGTTGTTCACTTATGAGGTTGCAATCCCCTTCAGCTCCATCAGCACTTCACCTAACTAGTCACTGGGGTTACCAGGCTCAGATTGGCTGTGAGTATCTGAATCTGTATTGGTCAGGTGTTGGCAGAGCCTCTCAGGGGACAGCAATACCAGTCTTATTTTTGATGTGCCCATGGAAAATGTCATCTAGTGGTATCCTTAGAAACTCAGGACACTGGGAGAAAGGCCAGAATTGAAAGCATAGGCCAGGCCATCATTATTAGCACACACCTGAAGGCAGGGCAGCATGGTAGAGGATGAGTAAGAAGGAGACAAAGGGTGGAGTTCTAAGGGGAGGAGCTTTACTTTCTAAGGGTCCGGCCAAAGAAGAAAAGAATGAGAGTAACGAGCAAAGGCCAAGAGATACTTTTGACAAACAAGATGGAGGTATGGGTGGTATATTCTC
This sequence comes from Arvicanthis niloticus, assembly GCF_011762505.2. NCBI lineage: Eukaryota > Metazoa > Chordata > Mammalia > Rodentia > Muridae > Arvicanthis > Arvicanthis niloticus. The sequence goes on along the minus strand of NC_133429.1, from coordinate 37,492,000 downwards.
AAGAATTACTGTGTCATTTGAGCCATGACTTTTGGAAGATTAAAATGAAATTTAAAAGAAACTTTTAGCTATAGTGTCCCTACAACTTTTACATACTTTCTCATTCCTGCCTTCATCTGCAGAGACTGCATGATGCTTCTTTGTTACTTTTGAGTATCCTCAAACCAAAGGTAGAGTTTCATTCTTCAGTAGACATGTCTGTATCTGGGAAGGCTTTCTACAAAGCTCACTTGTCACTAGTGTCAGAGGCGTTAGGCTGGGACTCACTTTTCTTATCACTAAGCCTTGGTTCCCATAAAATTCACCATCAGATGCCTCTTGTAAGCAATTTGCAGTTTCTCACTTGATGTTGGAAAGAACCAGAAGTAGATGAGGGGGGAAGGAGCTTATTCCTTAAATAATAAATAACTCCTATAATGCAAGTCCTACACAACAGTCTGTTTGTCTTTCCTGTGAATTCTATACTTATCACCTCCGGGCATGTATCAAACTCCTGATGTATACAAAACTAGATGCCATCAGAAGCTGGAAAAATTCCCCTACAAGGAATTACATTCTAGTGATAGTTAAATCGTTGCCCTGTGTGGTAAGTGCTCTGCTGTGAACACCAAAGCAGATACTGTGATTGTTAAAAAAGAAAAAAAAAAGAAGAAGAAAGAAAAGTCTCTCAGAGGAAAAGACATCTGATCTGGGGCTGGGATGAAGGGAAGAGGAAACAAGCCAGTCTGGGATTTGGGAAAGAAGTAGTCCTGGCAGAAAGATTAGCAAATGCAAACCCTGTAGGGTTAGCACGGGACCTTGGCACTTTCAAAGAACAGCAAGTTTTTCCTCATCTGCAAAGACAAGTTGGAAAGTCGTGAGGACATTCAAACACAGTCACGAAGGGCAACACAACAAATGCTTCCTCCATTCGTGTGTGTAAACTTCATGAGGAGATACTGTTCTTCAGATACTCTACCCCAAGAGAAATTCTGAAAACTCAGGATGCTTAGTGGCCTCTTACTTACTCATCTATCTGCTGAATAACAAATAATAAAAGAGTAAGAATCCTCCTCAGGAATCATGAGGACCAATAATTCCATTGCTTCCATATTAAAGCCGAGTACAGAACTGACCATTACCATCTCCGTTCAAATAGTATTCTAGAAAAAAATACCTCCAAAAAGAAGGGCAAGATGTATGTCCTGGAGAGGCCCTTTATTGCCTCTTTAGACCCTCAGCCTCCTTTTGCCTATCTCTTAAAACATTTGGTGGTAGATACTTAGCTACTCACATTCTATATCCATGGCTTTCTGAAGAATGGCTGACCATTCTTGTGCTTCCTGGGTAGTTCCGTTTGAAAACCTGCAGACATATGGAAATGAATACTTACACACAAGAGACTGAGACACAATTTGATGAAAATAAACACAGAAGATGTACCATATCTGAACAAAGATAATACATGATCTCTGATGCTTAGAATGTAGACAATGTGCTATTCATTGTTTCAAACTATATAGAGCTATTTTAAAACTAAAATGACTGAGAAGCAAAATCTAAAAAACAACTGTTAGGAATTAAAATTCACTTTCCCTGGTTTGCCTGTCACCATCTGAGAAGAAAACTCATAAATTTATTCTTTCAAAGTTAAAAATATTTCTTTCAAATCTATCAGGTATTAATTTTTATGAACAAGTGAATTATTTAAGTAGAAAAGCCAGGCTTATCCACTTTCATCCTGTTGCAGGAAGTTAATTCTTTAGGACCATAAAAGATGGACAACTCCTCCAGTGTTTAGGAACTTGTTTTAGTTTTTGGTTTTTTTTTTTTCCCTAAGATTGATTGTCCAAGCCCTAAGTCTGCAGGAATCTAATAGGTGTCCTTGCTCCACATAATATATTCTAATAGAACAAATGCTAAGACATGCAATATTTGGACAATCTAAGCTCTTTTGGGCTTTGAATTACAGCATCTCATGAGAGGAAGCAAGTCATTTCCAAGAGAAAACCAACACACATCACGCATGTTCTATAAGCCACAGTCCAGGGAAAATAAAAAGGAAGGAAAAGTGTTGACATGATATTTATTTTTTAAGGCATGTAAAACCTGGACTTTGGATTCTCAGCAAAAGCCTGCATAGGGAACTTCGAAATCACTCTTCTCAAATTCCCAGAAAAGGGGAAACATGTTTAGTGAACATCACAACACAGAAAGCAAGCAAATGGAAAATAAATCATTTAAAAATATATTTGTCCTGTGGTATTTACAAAGGATTTTCTCCATAATTCTTCAGAGACACCAACTACTACAGATGCTTATGTCCCATCTATAGAACATCATAGTATACACATACAGACAACACACATTCTCCTGTATGCTTTGATCTTCTCTATATTATATTATTTAATACAGTGGAAGTATTATGCAATCAACTATTATGCTATACCCTTGGGAAATAAAAACTACATATGCTCATTGCAGACATAAAATTGTATTTATTTTTGATGTTTTTCAAATTTGATATTTGATATTTCAAGTTTGATTTGGTATTTAATATTTTGATAGCCAAATAACCAACAATGTTAGTTTATTGGTTAATTTTCCAAACACAGAACTTTCTGGTTGGAAAGGCCAGATGTATCTCTTCATAAGGTTCTTGGTCTATAATTTCTTCACTGTTACTGAACCAAAAAAAAAATTGTTTTTTGGAGACTACAACAAATTTTATTTTTTTGGATATAGAATAATCTACTATTATCCTCAATAAGTGGGTAATTTTTAAAGTCATTATCTTCTTAAAAGAAAGACCAATACCTAAATAAGCAATCTTTTAGTCAACAAATTTTGTCCTATCTGCTAGAATCGTTAAGCTCTTCTAGATGTGTATTTCATAAATAATGGTATTGTGGGCTAGGCATTTTGTGTGCAATTTCAGTGTATCTTACTGATCCAAAAGTATACTCACTTGTTCCAAACCCTCAATACTAGGCAAAGGTGGGTTGTTTACCCACAGCTAACAAATCGATATTGTAGACTCCCTTTATGATCTATGCAATAACTTGTATCAGACTCTATATGACACATTTAATGCCTACAGTGTTCTCCTGGCAAATAAGTAAGCCAGGGGTGTGACTTAATAACACAACTAATCTAGGTTGACAGAGGCTGAAGGTGAACTCAGAGTGCATGAAGACAGAGCGTGAATGAAGGAAAACAAAATCCCACAGCAGTACTTTTTTCCATTCATAAACTATATTTTAAACTATGAAAATGTTAGCCTCGGATCCTCTGGTTCAGGAATCACTAGCTTTAATAGTATGCAAAGAGTAATGAAAGCATGGAAATTTCCACAGAGACATCAGATTTCCCTGCCTTATATTGATTTATTGAGATGCTTTTAACAATGGACTTCTAAAATGTATCCTAACCACAGGCTAGTCCCTAAAGGGAATTACTCAGAGATCAGGGTTATCCATTTTAAGTGAATTTGACAATAATAAACTGTTTAGTAGTTTTATGGTTAACATAGAAAATAATTTCCAGAGAATTTTTGGACCCCTAGTTAACAAGCAAAGCCAATTTTTTTTTTTGAAAAATCTAAATAATGAGCAGTCCCCTACAGTACCTGATGCCAGCGAATCTATTATTTCTCAGTTTCAAGTCTTCTCAGTATCTGCTTTTCATTTAAGCTCAGGCAAAAACATTTTGTTTCTGGAATGGTTTCCTGGAAAAGGAAATCAGTCCCTTGACTGTTCAGTGCATGACCAAAATCAGAGGATGCCCCTCCCTCTTAGCTGCTATACCATGTATTGCTACCAAAAATCACGTAGACACATGGCCTTGTCATTTGGCAACAGAAGTATCTGATCTAGCTGTGATAAAAGATAAATATTTGAAAGAGAGCCAAATTTAATTTAATTTCATCATTAACACTTAATACTAATACCTTTTTAAAAAACCAAATAAACTCAAGCATATAATTCAACTGCTTTTACAAATGAGAATGTTGCAGGGTATCCGCCAGAGAAGACTACTCAGCCGCAGGTTTAAGCCAAAAGAAACTTCTTATTAACTAGCCATGAGGATTCAGAATCTGAGTATACCCTCAAGCAGGGTGAGCTTTAAGGCAAAAAAAAAAAAAAAAAAAAAAAAAAAAAAAAAAAAAAAAAAAAAAAAAAAAAAATCCTATCTTGGGTTGGGTTGACATACTTCAGTTAACAAGAACAGATAGCCAGAAGCAGAACTACAGAAGTCAAAAGGCAAGGTTAGTACATTTAGAGACTTTGCCAGAACTGTGGTCTTGATGGATTAGGTCTTCGTTTTCATTTAGGCAGGAGGTGCTCTCTACATGCTGAGTTTTATGGCCTGAATGCTACTTCCATTATGGAGGCACTTGTGTTAAGTCTGAAGACCTACTAAAGTCTGGAAGCCTGTTGTAAGATATTTATGCCAGTGAAAAGAAGGAATCCAGAGGAACAAAACAGGGCAGGGGAAATGAGGGGAGACTGGGAGGAGAGGCAGGGCTGATATTGGGATGTAAATTAATTAATTAACTAATTAATTAATTAAAAATTAGAACAGAATAGAGAACACTGCCCTCCCCAGCCCCCAAAATATTTATGCAACTACAATCAATTTATTATTTGACAAAGGTAGCAAAACATACAAAAGACAGCTTCATTGGAGAGAACTAGGTATCATATATAGACAAATCGAACAAGAGCCTTATTTCTCATGCTGTGTGAACATCAATTCAAAGTGGATCAAATGCCCTGGGACATCAAGCTTTAAAACTTCTAGACTCGGAGAACAACATAGGAATATTTCTAAAAGACAGGCATAGCCAGTGACTCTCTTGTTAAGACTCCAAACGCTCAGGAAATAACAGCAAGAATGAATGAATGGAAACACACAACATTCAAAATCTTCAGCACTGCAAAAGAAACCATTAACAGAGTCAACAGACGGCCTACAGATTGGGGAAAGCCTTGGCCAGATAGCTTACAATAGGAAATTAATGTCTAGAACATGCCAAGAATATAGAAAGTTAGATAACAAGATACACAACCAATAAATGGACATGTAAGTTGTGGAGACAGCTCTCAAAAGAAATAGAGGTAGTTGGTTCACACATGAAAAGCACTTAGCTGTGTTGTCCTTAAAGGAAATGCAAACCAAATTTGTGTTGAGTGTCTGTCTCACAGCCAACAGAATGGCCGCCATCAAGGAACCAAACTGCCAGAAGCCGGCAGTGTTACATTAGAGGAAGAGTGTCCCTGATACACTGTAGGAGTGGAAACTAGGCCATTCACTGTGGAAAACATTACTTGGGTTGCTCAGAGACTCAAAACGGAACAATGCAGCTCTACCACTTCAGCAGTTAGCACAGATACCTGCACACCTACGGTTGTAGCAGCAATATTCACAACTATATCAACAGAACCAACCCTGATACCTGTCAGCAATAGGTGAATGGATAAAGAACATAGGTATTTTCAGTAGAGTTTTACCAGATGTCAAGAATGACTGAAGGAGCAGAAAGGGTGTGTGGCCCCATGAGGAGAGCAACAATACCAACCAACCAGAGCTCCCCAGGGTCTAAACCACCAGCCTGGGAGCACATAGGGAGGGATCCATGACTCCACCTGTACATGTAGGGGAGGATGGCCTTGTCGGGCATAGGTGGGAGAGGAGATCCTTGGTCCCATGAAGGCTGAACACTGAGTGAGGGAAAATTCGAGGGTGGGGAGGTGGGAGTGGGAGGGGGTAGGTGGGGCCACATTTTCATAGAAGCATGAGGAGGGAAGATGGGATAGGGGGTTCCTGGGTGGTGGGGGGAATGGGGGTAAGGGGATAAAATCTGAAATGTAAATATAATATCCAATAAAAAAAAAAAAGAATGAAATCAGGTCATTTGCAAGAAAATGAATACAAGAGAGCATCGTGTTTAACAGGACAAGCCAGATGCTAAAAAGACAAATAGGTGTTTCCCGTCATGCAGAATCTAGATATTTCAAAAGCTGAACATAGAAAGGGAACTAAAGGAAAACAAGGAAACCAACAGAAGATGGTAAAGAAGAAAGAGCAACGTGGATGGACAGATTCAGGGAGCAGCAGCTGACGTCACTATTTGAAAATGGCACAATGACTCCCATTGTCCCACACAATGAATATACAGTAATAAGAAAAGAATTGTCCTATATAAAGCATGGTATCTTAACATAGAGAAGATTCAATGTTTTAGAACTACCATGTCCTGTCCAGCAGGACAGGGGTCCAGGGAGGTCACCTGAAAGAGAAGATGGGAGACAGGCGAACGCAAAGAACCATGATTTGTCTATAGGCTGATCAAATCGCTAATTTTACTTTTTTCACACAGAGGTTATATACACAAAAAGGCAGGATGTGGGGGAGAGAATGATGCAGGAGTGTGGGTGTTCAGGGGGAGTACAGATATCTTCCAGAACAGAGTGTCAGCTGGGTGAAGGTTCAGGGGACAGGACAGTATGACTCCACCTATGATTCACTTGTCCTTATCTAAGTTGGTACTACCCACCAAGGCTACCCAAGGTCTATGACTATTCAGGCTGGCAATTTTCCACCAAAGCTGCTTGTTTATAATAGCCGTTTCAGTGTTTTTCCACAGAGACCCAAGACTTTGTGTTAGCAGGCTAACTTAGGCCTATGGCTGATTTTAGGCCTTCAGTATATAAGCAAAACTGCCCGTGACACTATCAAAACCTCAAAACCACATTCTTGTGGGATACAGAATGTGTACTGGCTGTAGCTTTGTCATGTACCAAGAAATTTGTTCAACTGTATCAGAAACTCTTTTCACTATAAACACTTTTATTCACTGCAACACAATCAACATCAAGAAACACCAGTTTAAAAGACAGATTTTAGAATTACAAGGATACAGTTTGAGTCTCAGTTCTACAGATATATTAGAGATAACAAAATGTATGTACAATCCCTTAATCCCAAATTTTTAATATAAGTTTGTCCCTTATTTGCGAACAGTCAATTAACAGACTGTAAGATGTGAAGCGTCTGAAGCACCTGTACTCTACACAGGCCGGCCACCATCACGTAGTTCCCAGGATTTTCCTGCATACTGGTATCCAGCCAGCAAGCTTGGGAAAACAAAAGTAGAGAAAATCCATAAGTTTTATGAGTCTGCTTACCCATTTGTGTTCCACTGTCTAGAGCTTTTTCTTATGTCAAATCTAATTATAAAAAAAATTGGACAATATTGGACCAGCTGTGGCCAGAATGAATAAGAAGTTGATTTTCTCAGCAATTAACCATCACCTGTCATATCCAGTCGTTAGCTGAGTAACCTACAAGAAAGAAATTAAACTCCACAGTTGCCTGTATAAAGTGGAGATGTTATCTTTCACCACATCAAAAACCATCAGTTTCTGAGCTGCACTCTTATTTCTGGTGCCACTAAGAAAGGACATTATGCCACCAATGACACTGAATGCAATGCAACATCAATTGCAAGAGATGTGCTAGTTTAGCAATTTTAAAATATGTACTGGGAAAAAGACATGTCTTGGATTTTATGAACTAGGGAGCTACTCGCCCTGCTCCTCAGACTTAAGACTACATAATATACTGAGTAATTGGTCATGCAGCAAAGATTAAAGAAGAGATATCAAATGACAAAATAGTCACCTACTAACTAAATCTATTATGACACCCTAACTCATGCAGAGAGAGAGAGAGAGAGAGAGAGAGAGAGAGAGAGAGAGAGAGAGAGAATAACTGGATTTGAAAATACAAAGCAGATATTAAGACAGTTATGTATCTTTCAAGAATATGGCTGCATTGGTCAGCAGTTCTTCCTAATAATGGCTGCAGAGAGGCTCCCTGTCACAGATATGGATCTTTCAAAGTCCTGTTGCGATGCTGGTCAACAGTTCAGTGAGCTTATGCAATGCTGACGCTAGTGAATGCAGAACAAATATCTGAAGAAGTATCCCATCAAAGCCGTTACCCGGACTGAATGGCGGGTCCTCCAAGTTATTTGACCTTACGAATTCTTTCCCATCCAAATTCATGGAACGAAGATGATGGTGGTACTAATGTCTGGGTGTTGTTGTAAAGGTTAAATGAGACAATGCAGGTAAGTGTTTGATGAATACGGCAGTTATCAGGATGGGGGCGTTCAACCCTATTCACCTGTGCCTTTTGTTCACTGATGTGAGCCACTGACCGGCAGGACTCACATATGCTTGCAAAGAGCCACAAAAAAACAAAGCCGTCTCAACAAATTTCCCTCTCACTTTTTCTCTGAACCCAACAACTAGGAGCATCAGATCCACCATTGCCTTTTCACTGAACTTTTAAGAAAGAGATTGTCTTAGTCAGTGTTCTATTGTAAAAAGGCACGGTGACCACAGGCTCTTATAAAGGAAGGCATTTACTTGGAGCTGCCTTGTAGTTTCAGAGGTCTAGCCCATTGTCATCACGGCAGGAAGCATGGCAGCATGCAGGCAGACATGGTGCTGAAAAAGAAGCTTGAGAGTTCAATATCCCGGACCTCTGGCAGCAGGAAGAGAGAGACACTAGCGCTGGCTTGAGCTTTTGAAAGGCCCAAAGCCTGCCCCCAAGGCCACACCCACTCCAAAAAAGGCCACACCCACTCCAACGAGGCCACACCTCCTAATCCCTAGTGAGTAGTGCCACTCTCTAATGACCACACATTTAAATACATGAGCCTATGGAGGCCATTCATATTCAAATCACCACTGAAATCTTATGTTCCTATTTTTTCTCATTTATATTCTAAAATATTATTCCTTAGCCAAAAAATAAAGACCATAGGTAAAGATATAAAAAGTGGGATTATGGGTCAATTAGTAGAACTGAATGGTTTTCCATTTTAAAACTATCATTCACACCATTCATACACAAGGAGAAACAGATACATAAAAGATATGCATTTGGATATTATAATAGGTCACCACAGAGTTGAGAGTTGTAATTCGACCTAAAGAGATCATCATTTACTAAAACCATACATATATATTCAGATACTATATGTATAAACAGATAAGTGTCTACTGATCAGCAGGTGGAAGGAATTCGTAGGAATGTTTGGAGACAGGAATTCATAGGGATGTTAGTTTTGTTGACCAACATAGCCCCACAAAATACAAATAGTTGCTGTTTTAATTCCATGAGTAAACAAAATTCTATACCTAAGGACACCAACAATATGTTTATTGACAAAGCTATTGACATCTTCCTTAGTAATTGATCTCACAGCTAATGTAGTCCTCTGATTAATCCACTAAAGGTGTGAATCTTTCTTTAGGGAAAGAGAATCAACCCCAAAATTCCTCTATCAATACTAAATTATATTCACTCAATCACCCTTCAATGGACCAAAGTTTGATCTTATTTGGCATAACCAATATCATGCTACAGATAGGCCTTTCCATCTTAAGTGGACTACCTGGTCTATTTGTTATGGACATTTCCATAAACAAATTTGCAAAAAGCTGCCAGTAGCTCATTAGTCATGAACTTACCACCAAAGATGTATTTCTTTAAAGTACAGTAGGGTCCTATTTCAAGCATTCTATCTCAGTTTTTTTTCTGATGATTAAAGGGGATTTTAATTATACAATCAATGAGAAAATAGATAGAAACCATCTGGACATTCCACAGTTTCTGCCAAAGAATTTTCTTTTGTTTTACATATCAATGACTCAAGCTAACAAAGGAATCTTAGTGCCAGTCATTTGTCCTTGGCAGAACTGAAGCTTTTTATGTTATGAAAGATCTTTTAAATTTACTGATTGAGAGTCAAATTATCCCACATGGCCAGAGAATTAACCTCAACATTTTCCTACACATAAAAGTAAGAACAAAGAGTATTTTTAATTACTTGATCTTTAAAGCATACACGTCTTAAGTCCCTTTGTGCTGTAATGTTTTTACTAATCAGGGTGGTCGGCACTCAAGAACATTTCCTCTTTGAGAGGCATTAATGGGAAATGCCTAACCAGTGAGATACTAAAAAGAAACCAAGAAACATTTCTAGGTGTTGGAAGTCATATTGCTGTATCTTGGGAAGCTGGTGTGTTTAAATTAAGCCTTTAGAAAACTCCCCTAGAGAAGAATCTGTGGGAGTTACTGCCCTGAGAGGAAAGCATGATGAATTCCTCAAGAAATCAAATTCAATGTTAGAGTCCAAACCAATGGTCAGAAGCCAATCTTTACATCTATCTGGTACCTATAAGGAAAGACACAGTCATAGACTCTGTCTAGAATGATGCTACAGTTCTCTCTCATTGTAACTTTGACTTTTAAAAAATGGGTTTGTTTCTTATAATCTTCATTATAAGAAATATGAACTATACAAAGTGGCTGCTTCTGTGAAGCTCAAGACGCAGGAGGACCCTACGTAGCATTACGTAGATGGTTACACCGAATCAGCAGCATTTATTGACTTAACAGGCTAATCTAGAAATTTAGCAAATACTACTTTTAAATGAGATTATCTCTTACCATATAGAAAAAGTCAACATTTTCGAATTTTTTAAGTTTGATTAAAATCAATATGTTTTTAATTTTTGATGAACCTCCGTGCTGATTTCCATATTGGCTGGACTCGTTTGTAGCTTCTTGTGGTACTGAGTAAGCTCTTCTCCCCAGTCCAGTCCTTCCAGGAATGGTCTGCTTTCTGGATGGCAGCCTCTCTGACTGGGAAAAGATACAACTCATTCAGGTTTTGGGTTGGAGGAGGTGGAGTTGTTTGTTTTTCTTGTTTTTGAGATAGGCTCTCACATAGCCCAGGCTACCTTCAAACTTACTGTGTAGCCAAAGATAGCCTTAAACTCTTGGTCCTCCTGCCTTCATCTGGAATTACAAGTATGTGTCATCACTTCCAGCCCCAGTGGTTAAAGATGTTGAACATCTTTTCATGTGTGTACTGGCTGGTTTTGTGTGTCAACTTGACACAAGCTGGAGTTATCCCAGAGAAAAGAGCCTCCCTTGAGGAAATGCCTCCATGAGATCCAGCTGTAAGGCATTTTCTCAATTAGTGATCAAGGGTGGGAAGGCCCACTGTGGGTGGTGCCATTCCCTGGGCTAGTAGTCTTGGGTTCTATAAGAAAGCAAGCTGAGCAAGCCAGGGGAAGTAAGCCAGTAAGTAACATCCCTCTATGGCCTCTGCATCAGCTTCTGCTTCCTGATCTGCTTTGAGTTCCAGACCTGACTTCCTTTAGTGATGAACAGCAGTGTAAAAATGTAAACTGAATAAACCCTTTCCTCCCCAACTTGTTTCTTGGTCATGATGTTTTGTTCGGGAATAGAAACCCTGAGTAAGACAATGTGTTTATAGCTATTTGTTTCTCTTCATTTGAAAACTATACTTTTATTTATAACATCTATTTATCAACAGATGAATTGATAAAAAAACATAGTGCATACTCTACAATGTAGTTTTGGTCATAAATAAGAATGAAATTATACCCTTTTGCAGGAAAAATGGATGGAACCAGAGATCATTGCGCTAAGTGAAACAGGCCAGGCACACACAGCAAGTTGTACACATTTTCTCTCATGTGTAGATGCTTGGAAAGAGAAAGGAGAGAGAACAAGAAAGAACTAGGAGGGAATGTTTGAAGCTAAAAAGGAACAAAGGAACTATAATTAGAGGTGTGGAAGGGGGAGGAGCTAGAAAGAGAGGAGAGATGAGTAATAGAAAGGTTTAATATGATCAAAGCACATTATATGTGTATGTGCAAATGATGTCATGAAATTCGTGTGTGTGTATGTGTGTGTAAAATTTATGAGACTAAGCCACAAAAGGTTTCCAAAGTCATCTTAAAGATTTCAGTAGAAGTTTAAAAAAAAATCATCTGAGCTGTCACTAACTCTATAGGATACAGAGAAAGGTTTTTACTAAGAAACATCATTTCCCTTTGGCATACAAAAAAAAAAAAATATCTATGTTGCTTTTTAGCAGCTGCTGAAGATACACAGGAGTAAGAAACCAAGGAAAGAAAACTCCATTCTGTTACTAAGTGAGATTACCTCATTAGCCTTGAAGAAGGCAAGTCCCAATTTGCTATAATCATGAACTTTATTTTATTGTATTATTGCTTTGAAAAAAACCCTTAAGTTAACATTAAAAGGACAAAATAAAATGACTAAACTTAACTCTTTATGTGGGGTCCTAAGAAACTGGCCTCCACTCAAGGACATATTTGTGTTATATTATAAAAGGTTTTGATGACGAGATTTTAAATTAAATTAAGGGCTCCCCCGTGCACATGATGAAATGATTTTGTCTTCACCTTGGTGTACAGATCCTTGATGGTTGCCAGATTTTAAATTGTACAGCCCCGTACAGACTGAGCAGCATATATTAAAGAGCTTTTAAAATAAAATAAACACATGGCAAGAAAGCTAGATGATGCGTCTTGTTTTACAAACATATACTGAAAGAATACTATACATGGTAATGCTGTTAGAAACTGAAGAGAAAAGATTTGGTGAGGCAGGGAGGGACGGGCACCAGGTACAACACAACATATAAGTTACTTTGCTCAAAACACCTTGAGGAAGTTGTGCTGTCAACTGCCATCTCCTTTCCTTAAGCTTGCTTTGGAGACTCATCGGGGAGTGTCTAAGTGACAGGCATGCCACCATAGCAAGCACATTGTCCATACTCAGTAAATGTAACTCAAGAGCCTTGTACCTCTGAGCAGGGAAATCAAGGAAGTAGATGGTGCAAAACACACATCAGTGGATGGTTAACTTCACCTAATGCTGTGGCGTTCACTTACAGTTCTACTCCATTCCCACAGCTACCCACAGTTGCCTGCTAACCATCCAGGGATGAATCCTTCTCGGGAACAGCTCTTGGCAAAGTGAACATAGCTCTTGAAAAGTTCTAGCCTCTCCGAGGAGCTACCGCAACTCAGACCTTACACGTATCACAGTCGCTGGTTCTGAAAGACTTGTGGAATCCACTGAGACTCGGCTTGCGAATCCATTGCAAGCAATTTTCTCCTGCTGCCTAGACGGCTTCCTTTCTTCTTTACAAGTGTTAAAAACACTCCCCAGAAGAATTGCCATGAGTTCAAATCCTGCTCCGACTACACAGTGGATCCCAGGTGAACCTGTTCTATATAAAGAGCACGGGTCTAAAACAACAAAAGCCCTCTCCAGAAAACTATCTAGATGATGCAATTTCTGTCTTGTGACCTATTTTACCAGGATCAGGAGAGAGGTGGATAGCAATTAGGTCTAAAACGCAGGGGGAAATTGCAAGACTATAAATAACATTACAATTATACTAAACCGTTTGCATAATTTGGCTTTTACTTCCATGTGAGGTTATCTCTACTGGCCAGAAGGAAAGACTGAGTGGGTGTCCCTACTCTTACAGAACCCGAAATGGCAAAGCTAAGATTCCCACCCCAAATAACTCATCACCGAAACCTGAGGTTTTCCACAACACAGTGCTTTTCTTGAACTTGCAGGCAACACCAGATCAGACACAGTAGTGGAAACGGTAAAAGGCGCTGGACGGGAGGGAGGAAAGGGGGCGGGGCTCTGGTTGTCCTCCTGGCCTCCTATTTTAACTCTGGTTAATAAGGTTTAGCCTGTGCTTCCTGTACCCTGAACTTTGGGGACTTTTAACTCAAACCTGCTGCTCAATCCCATAATGCCCTTCTTTGGAACTGCCCCTACATGCTCCTTCCTATTTGTCTAAATATATTTTTAGAAGAGCATAATACTTAGTTATTTAAAATAAAGTAACCTGGGTGTAACACATATATCTTTTCATGTCAGCCTCTTGGCAGGGATTTGCAAGTTTGAGACCAGCCTTCCCAAGTTAGGAAGACTCTAATTTTAAGGGGCTGGAGATGTAGCTCAATGACACAGCATTCTCATGCGGTCTGCAAAGCTCTGGGTTTAATATCCAGTACCACAAAAACAAAACGACAGCAAAGGACACAAGCTTTTAAGTTTGCAGGCTGAGTTTTCATGCAAGCCCTACCATTTCCCTGCTTCGTGGTCTCATCAAACTGTCCGGACTTCTTGTAGCCTCCTCCGTTTAATCATCTGAACTGAGGCAATGGTAGCCTTCTCCTGTGGTTCTGGTGAAGCTCACTCAGGACATCAGATTTAGAAAGCATATAGTACACTGGGCCGTCACCTATACTCAACTATGACCTCTTTCTCTATAGAAAGTCCATTGTCATAAAGCCGAGTTGTGTTACTACACAAATACTGTGCCTTCTCTGCCCCCACCAACATACCCTTCAATTCCTACTTCCATTCACAGGATCTGTGTCCACAGCAATCCCTGGATTCTCCGAGTCATATCTTCATACCTCTTACCTGGGTCCTGGGCATAGCATAAGATAACTGAGCCTCTCCTCTGCTTCTCAGCTCAACTCTCAGGCTCAGGACAAAGTGGCCCATCATACTCAGGACACTTCTTACTAGGAAATATATGGAATTAAATACTTAGAATCGCATACTGAGATTTAAGCTCCTAAGTTTAATTTTCAACAAGAGGCATGGGAGGCTTTGAACTCTGATACGCAATGTTTTCTTACTATGGAATGGGGAACACTCTGCTAAGTGCTCTGCATGTGGGATGCTGCTTGGCCCTCAGGAGAAACCTAGCTAAGTATTATAATCATGTCTGCTGTGCATGTGATGATGGTTTTTTTTTTTTTTAATGGGAAATAATTCAGCAAGAAAGATCCTCGCACCTGATTCCAGGACAGATGTAAAGCCAGGACTATTCCAACTGTCTACTAAACCAAGTTAGAAAACAGAAAGCTGGTGGACAGGAAAGCAAGAAGGAATGAACAAGAATCAGTTTCCAAGAAAGGGGAGCATGATTTTTTCTATGTCTACACACAGCTACACTTAGACCCAGCTTTCATGTAGACCCAGCATTGCTGTTGAGCAATGGTCAAAGAAAGCAACTGAATTTCTCCAAATCCTGGTTGCTTTTTCAAGTGAAAGAAAAACAGAAATAACTATCTTTTGGCCAACTGGGATACATGGTTTTCTAAAAAAAAAAAAAAAAAACCAATCTGTAAAACAAAGACAAAGATTTCTTAAGATGAAGTGAATTCAGGATCCTCCAGTGATAAGCAATATAGTCACAATGCCCAGTCAGAAGATCTAAGTCCCAAAACCAGACTCCTGCCAAATCCACCAAAGCGTCTCATTTTCTGATAAATTCGCCCTGCTGTGATGCCATCTCTCTCTTCAGAGTATTGACTTGATTTTTCCTAGATCAAATGAAGTTATTTGCTTGAATTGGTCACCCTCTTCATAGACAATCTGTGTTTCACCAAGTTTGATATCATAAACCCAACTCTGAGCAAGTGAAACTAATTTAATTAGAAAAACGAGGTCACACATCTTTTAAGGATTTAATAAAACTAAAGTTCTTCCTTTTCACAATTTTCCTTCCAACACCAAGATTTTCGTCTAAGCCATTTTCCCCCAACAGTTTAAAAATTAGTTGAAGGATATCTTTCACACACAGCAAGAGCCTACGCCATCTACCACATGAAGAGTACACGCATGTCTTTGTAGGTGCTTGAACGTGGTTTTGAAAAGCTAACTGCCTCCTTGGTGCCTTTCCAGGATAGATGAGCTTCAACAGACACAGTCAGGGCAGCTGGCAGAGTGGGAAAAGGTGGGATGGATCTATTATAACTAAGCAGACTAGAAATCCACCTGAAGTCCCCTGTCTTCCCTGATGACCCCTTTACTTCACAGCCCAAAATAAGGCATGGGACCTCCCCAATCGAATGTCAATAGTAGAGGTTCTTGAATTGAAAATTCACTGACACAGGGATGGCATTATGCCTTCTGCCTGTGAATTCTAGCTCCCAAGATAAGACTTTCCACTTCTCTCAGCGAACTTGTTTTCAACAGGAAAGTGGTCTGGTCGTCATGGCCCTCAAAACTCCTTGGCCAGAAAACATTTAGAGATTCTGCCCTGTTGGCTCTGGTCTTTATCTTATCTATGAATCTTTTCCAACATTAATTTCTACACTCCCTCCCCCCACAAAGATACTCTGATCCCATCATTAGGAAATGGTATATTTCATTATTTATTCCATCATGTTAAGGCACAATTGAGACACACTCTTTCAACCTGTTCCCCAAATAAACACCTTAAAATAGCCTTTCATCAAGTGCATGCCCTTAGAATTACTAAGATGATTTATAATGACTTGAGTGGACATTGTGGCTTTTGCTAGCCAGCTCTTTTTGGTGTTTCTCTCCTGTCCCCATCTTAGATTTACTGACTCAGAAAGAGACTAGACTGAAGCTGATGGTTTCGTTTCTACAAAGGACCAAATAATAAGTGTCTTCTAAACTTGTTATCGATTCTTCATGAATTTCACACCATGCACCCCAATCCCACTCATCTTCTTATCGTTTCTTATCCACCCTCTGCCCTTGCAACCTCCCCCACAAGAGAAAACAAAAAAAAAATTAAAATTAAACTAAAATTTTAAAAAGAAATAAAACAAAGCAAAATCTTGTCATGGAAGCTATAGTGTGTCACCATCTGGCCTCAAGGTCATAAGAACTGGAGATCTGACCTTGCTCCTCGCCAACTGCAACCCCCAGGAGAGTAGGCCCTGTATCTTGCCTGGGCAGCACAGTAAAGCTGCGCCTTGTTTGGGGGGAGTGGGGCCCGGGAGAACCAGCCTGAGGGTGTGAGTCCAACTCAGCTTCCACCCAGGCTCATGTTGGCCCACCGTGACATCCACCCTATCTATGATCTGCTGGAGCATGTACAGGGGCCAGTCCTGCAGATCCAAAGCTGCAGGATCTCCATGACACAGGGCAACAACAGAATATCTGAGAGGAGTCCTGGCGGGGATCCAGTACTGGTAGTGTAGCAGAAGCCAGAGGCCTCAAACATGACCTATGACTCACTGCAAGGAACATTTGCAAGTCAAGATGCGTGGGCAAATAATAAGTATTGTTAAGCTCTCGAAATGTGCTGATTAATCTTCCTTGTCAACCTGATGGGATCTAGAATCACTAGGACACGCCGCTGGGCGGGGCTGTGAGGATGTTTTCGGGGAGTATCAACAGAGTAGTGAGCACACACTCTGAACCTGGGAGGCTCTCTGCTGTAGGCTGGGGCTCGACTTGAACTAAAGGAGCAGAGGAAAGAAAGCCAGACGAGTACCAGCATTTACCTCGTTCCGCTTCCCGATCTGCCAAGAATAAGTGAGCTGCCAGCTCCCAGGCTTTCTCCACCATGATGAACTGCATCCCCTGCAACCATGAGCTTTAATAAATCCTTCCTTTCCTAAGTTACTTCCTGCAGAAGGGGTTTATCATAATCACAAAAAAAAGTCAGTACACAGAGCCATGTAATCTTTGTCAGGACCCTGCCATTGTACTGAGAAAAACAAGTGAAGATACCTATGTCCTTATAAAACTTTATTTGTAACAATAGACGATGAGCTAGGTTTGGTCCATGAACCCCGGTTTGCTGACTACCGATCTCGATGAAAAGATGAATAAAGTCAGGGAAGCATCTGCTCTGGTGGCTCGCCTGGCACACAGTGGGTATTCAAATATGTTGACCAAATGAACATAAACAAAGTTTCAAAAATCCGAGATGCATCATCATATAGTAAATGAATAATTGCCACACCTCTCAGGGGTGCCGTGACATGGCTTCTCAGTGCAGAAGCATCCTCAGACTAATAGAGAACTCACATTGATTTTATCCCTAGGTTCAATATCCTTTATCCATGATTTATTTCTAGATTATGGTAGAGAAGTTTATTATAGCTCTAAAACCTCATTAAACTTCAGCTGTGGCCCTGTTAGAAAAAGCTCCAGGTGGAAGCCGACACACTAAGGAGCTGTCTTTATGAGTATTCCACTTACATCTTGTTTTAATAGCTCATTTTCATCAAGGAAGGTAGGTGCCACCCGGCTGATTCTTCACCACTGTTACTAGTTTTAGCTGAAACTTTGGCAGCTGATTTTTTTTTTTTTTTTATGAAGTAAACCAACATTTTCACAAAATGCGACCCTCTTTCCCTAGAGAAAAGACTGACTTATTAGAACTTGCTTTCAAATTAGCTTTTCCAAGAAAGGATTCATACCTTGCCTTTTAGAAATTCTGTTCTCTTTCAGTGGACTTCTACAGCTGGTAGCTACCGGTAATGACGGGGTGTTGCAGGGGAGGGGAGGTTAACTTTCAATATAAAATACACTGTTAATAAGATAAAGGAAATCAAAATTATAATCACCCAAGATTGTCTTTCCTCTATTTAAAAGGAGAAAAGTTGCTTGCTTTTTACAGGATCATTGCCAAGATGTGCAATAACGAGACCAAAGGTGACTATCAGAAACTGTAGTCTCATCCGGAAGGACTTGGGGGAGGGGAAGAATATGATCAAAAATAAACTGAAGTTTAAAAGCTGTTTTAAATAATAAGAATAGAATAAAAAACTATACAGCATAATTATCTCGGGACCTGCTAGCAATATAAATAATGACACAAAAGCTTCTTAATATTTTAAAGCTTAGGCCTGTCAGTTAGAGCAGTCTTCTAGCTAGCTAACCTGACTAATCCTGGCACTGTGTTCTGCTACTTGGTCAGCTGTACCTCTCAGGTCCTCTCTGGTCCCTCCGTTGCCCTCCTGTGTCTGCTGGCTGAATCTCCTGCCTCTCAATTCTTCTCCCAGAATCCCTCTCTCTGCCCGGAAGTTCTGCCTTCCACTTCCTGCCCAGCTATTGGCCATCAGTTCTTTATTAAAGCCTTAGGCAGATGAGGAACAATGAATATTTACAAAATATGAGACGGGCGATGGGCCATTAGCTCCCTGCCAGTGCAGAGTTAACTATTGAATACTTCACACAGTGTACCCCAACACAATGACAGTCTCTTAGCCATAGAAGACATCAAAGAAGAAAATACACCCGAATCAATCTCTTATCTGACATAGCTTTTCAACATTATTCCCTGAGATGATACACTGACTGGCAATTTAATAAGATCTGGAGCATCGGTTCTCAAACTTCCTGATGCTGCAGCCCTCTAAACAGTTCCACGTGTTGTGGTGACCCCCCAACCATGAAATTATTTCTGTTGCTACATCCTTCCTAACTGTAACGTTGCTACTGAGATGAATCGTAATTTAAGTATCTGATATGCAACTCCAAGGGGGCTGAACTGACTGCTTGAGAACCAATGATCTAGACTCGCCTAGGAAACAAATCTCTGGGTGTGACTATGAGAGATTTTTCTAGAGGTTAACTGAGATAGGAAGGTCCACCCTAAGCGTATCAGTGCCATTCCATAGGATGGGGTCTTGGGCTGAACAGAACCAAGAAAGCAAGCTGTGCACCACCACTCAGCACCTTCTCTTTCCTGGCTGTGGATCAACTTTGACCAATGGCCTCACCCCCGTGAAGAACGACACCCTCGAACTATGAGCCAAAGTAAACCTTCTCTCAGGTATTTGGTCACAGTGACAAGTAGCCAATACATTGCAGTGACATGTTTTCTTTACAATGTTTTATCCAGAGGCTTCAAGGGGGGAAATTACTACTCTCCAGAAAATAAGAGATTCTTTTAAAACTACCTTATTCTGCATTTGAGCTTTAATGGGCTATTAGAATCATCTAATCTTCTTAAAGGTTAAGACACTGACGGGTCAGGCTAGAACTCTGAGACACTTGAGAGGGGATGCTCTCCTGGTGTCCCTGTGGCATTTCCGATTTTGGAACTCTTGAACTAGGCTGCTCTTTTCTCGGTAAAATATTCTGACAGCACTTTAATGACAGTCACACAGACTCCAGATTCTTTTTCTCAGTAGTGGACAGATTCCCTTTCCATCCTTTTGATTTTCATTAAAAAAAAGAAGAAGAAGAAGAAGAAGAAGAAGAAGAAGAAGAAGAAGAAGAAGAAGAAGAAGAAGAAGAAGAAGAAGAAGAAGAAGAAGAAGAAGAAGCGGCAGCCACTGGGTCCTATTTACTCCCGCCATAAACCCGGCAACTGTCTGGGAGCCACAGGCATTCCCAAGCTTTGAAGACAGAGTCTGATGTTCACACACAAAAGTGTCCTTCTCACAAAGCCACAAACGAAAGCGACTGTTTCTGGTTTTGAAGTAGCGGAAAAACCATGTGTCAGTTAGGCCTCGCATGCCTCATTACACACATCAGAATGTGAAAGCGCTTCTAGACCATGAGAGGCGTTCACCGTAACAATGTGCGGTTCCCCAGCACTGCTGACATCCTGCTGGACGAGCGCCACTGATTAAAACGAGCAGGCGCACCAACTCGTGTTTACTGAGCACCCGTGTGTGCACCAGGCACTCAGGCGATACACAAAACCTTTTATTTCCTAAATATAGAATTTTCATAAGTAACTTCAATGCCCCCTGCTCACCCGGTTTCCTAACAAGTAGATAAATTCTCCTGAGGAAGAAATACTTAGCAGAGCAACATGTGATAAAGATCGATTTCTCTTTTCCGTTCTGCAAGAGACCTCGTAAGACGTGTTCTTCATTCAACAGCACCGTGATGTGTTCTATTGTACGTAGAGGAGTTTAAAAGCTTTGAGTAGTTAAATAGAGTCTCCAACAAGACATCTTTTCTCTCTGAAAGTTTAGGAGCATGTATTATGATTTTCCCCGGGTTTCCAGGCTCAGTATGCGGGAGCGCTTCCGTTTAGAGTTAGGAACATGAGAAACTTTCCCAGAGCAGTAAACTGAGGCTGCGAGGATGGTCATGGCAGTGAAGAAAGGGTAGGAAATTAATAAAGAAGATTTAAGGGAAGGATTGAAGGCCCTCAAATGAGATGGCAACCCCACAGGAAGACCAACTGTATCAACTAACCTGGACTAACCCCTGGGAGCTCCCAGAGACTGAGCTAGCAACCAAAGAGCATACATATACATGGGCTGGTTCCAGCGCTCTCCCCCATCCCCCACCCCCACCTCCAGCACACCACACCTCCTCCTCTCATAGCAGAGGGCTACCTTGTCTGGTCAGTGGGAGAGGATGCAGCTAATTCTGCAGAGACTTGATGCACCAGGGTTGGGGGATCGAGGGGAGCTGGGGGGGTCTACCCTCTCAGAGGCAAAGGGGATGGGGATGGGAGGAGGAACTCTGTGAGTGGGGACTGGGAGGAGGCAGCATTTGCGATGTTAATTAATTAATTAATTAATTAGAAAGAAGAACAGATGTGAGGGACATTTACAAAACTTCTTCCAGTTGTCGGTCGGAGGCTCTGTCTATAGGACATGTGTGAGAACAGCTTGTGTAACAGAGACAGGCAGAAACGACCACTCCCGCCCTAAGCACTATCACAGGAGCAGATGGTGTCCAACAACTGACTGGACCGGCAGAAGAAAGTGACACTCCTGGTTGAACTTTCCAAAGTCCACCAATAAAACAGTTACTGCCGATTTCTTTTCTATTTTTCTTATGAGAATGTCATACGCCAGTACTGTATTTACA